>NW_005876654.1:0-9642 GCF_000147115.1 Myotis lucifugus | reverse complement strand
GGGGGACACCGGGAGACCCAACCCCCCTCCCCCCCCAGCTTTGGCCCCTTTTTTTTTTTGTTCTTTTTGGGGGTTTTTTCGAGGGGCTCCCACAGGTTTCAACCCCGGATTTTGCCCTGGGGGGGCCCCGGGGGAGACCCCGGGGGCCCGGTGGGTGCCCTTCCCGCGGAAAAGCCCCCCGCCCCCCCTGTCTCCCCCGGTTTTTTTTTTTCTGGGAAAACCTGGAAACGTAAAAAGCTGCTTTTTTCCCCCTTCTTCCCCCGGGAAATAGAGCTGCCTCAAAACCTTTTTTTTTTGACCCCCTAATCCCCCCTGGCCCCCCGGGAAATTGAGGGGGGCTTACTTATCGCCGAGCCCTCAGGGGGAGACAGAAATGATTCTCGCGTGGCCCAAAAGGGGTCCAGGGGTAAGGGCCCCCCAAACATTTTCAAGTCCCCTTTTCACTCACTCAGCACCGACTCACTGAGCACTTCTTTTGTCCCAGACCCAGGGAGAGATTTAAAGTAGTTCCCCCCCTCCGTGGCCCGGGCACTGGCCAGTCAGGTGCCCTGGAAGCAGGTCAAGAAACCACCCTTTTGGGACAGGCTGTGATTTTCCTGACTGGGGGGGGCCCTGGGGGCTCTGGGGGAGGTCCTGGCAGCGGGGGGGGGGGGGTGGGAGGGGGGAGAGGCATTAGGAGGCCTGGAGCAGAGGTTAGGTACCAGTCGCTCGTGCTGTATTTCAAGATTTTACCAACTGCAAGGCCTCCTGGTGACTCCCAGCCAACGGTGTCATGGCGGGGAGCCTGGGGGGCAGAGACACCTGGGTGGGAACTGCCACCCACCTGCCTCCTGGGTCTCCCACACCCCCTAGCACCTGGGGGGGTGTGGTCTCGGTTTCTTATCTGTAAAATGGGCCTGGGAGTGGCTGTTCTGCACTGGCGGTTGAGGGGAGCCAGCCCCTCTGTGCCCAGGGCTGCAGGCTGTGCTGGCCTAACCAGGGGGCCCTGGTGAGACTGCTGCGATTTGACCTCTTTGGACCACCATGGCCATTTCCTGTGCTCAGGTCTCCCAGGCCTCGTCCTAGGCACCGGGGACACAGCAGCAGGGGAGGTGGGCAGGCCCTGCTCTCCGGGGCCAGGTCCACGGGCAGACAGGTAATCCGGGGTGAGGTGGCTGGTGGGTCCGAGGAAGGTGTGGCAGGCAGAGTAACAGCCCCCAAGGATGGCTGTGTCCTAACTGCTGGAATCTGTGACTATGTCATTTTCTTTGTTTTAAACTTTTATTTTATTATTATGATTTAAAAAAATATTTTTATTGATTTCAGAGAGGAAGGGAAAGGAAGAGAGGAGAAATATCAATGATGAGAGAGAATCATTGATTGGCTGCCTCCTACATGCCCCACACTGGGGATCCAGCCCACAACCCGGCCATGTGCCCTTGACTCAAATCAAACCTGGGACCCTTCAGTCTGCAGGCTGGTGCTCTACCCACTGAGCCAAACCAGCTAGGGCTGTGACTATGTCATTTTACTGATGTGACTAAGTTAAGGACTTTGAGATGAGAGATTAGCCTGGATTATCCATGTTGACCCGGTATAATCACAAGGGTCTTTATAAGAGGCAACAAACTGCCCAGCCAGTATGGCTCAGTGGTTCAGCATCGACCCAGGAACCAAGCAATCACTGGTTCGGTTCCCGGTCAGGGGCTCCATTCCCAGTAGGGGCCATGGAGGAGGCATCTGATGATCGATGATGTTTCCATTTCTTTATCCCCCTCTCTCTTTCTCTCAAAAAAAAAAATCAATAAAATCATATATATTAAAAAAGTAATAAACATTTTTTAAAAAAGAGGTGACAAACTGAACTGTACATTTAAAAATGGTTAAAATGACAAATGTTCTGTTAGATATATTTTACTGTAAGTTTAGAAAATTAATAATATAACAAACCCAAAGCATTGAATTGTACTGGGAAGTGTGTGCTTTAAAGGTATGGTGTGTGAATTATATTTCAATAAAGCTGTTTTAAAAACACCAAATGGAGGGACACTTCACAAACTACCCGAGCGGCACTCCTCAACAGTGGCCACGTGGGGAAGAAAGAGTGAGGAAGACCACAGATGGAAGGAACGAAGGGGGTGACGACCAAGTGCCACGCGGGGTCCAGACGGATCCTGGAACAGGGGAAGGGCCCGGGTAGCAGAGCTGGGGGCCCTGAGTGGAGGCTGTGGTTCACAGGGCGTATCAGTGTCATGTGTTCGCTAGGCAGCACAGTTATGTTAGGTGTTCACATGAGGGGAATTGGGGTGACGAGGCCACGGGACCCTGAGTTATCTCAATAACTTCTCCAAAGCTAAGGTGAGTTCTAAATAAAAAGTAAAAGAAAAAAAATAGAGGGAGAGGAGAGGGTCGAAGCCAGGGAGGAGCTGTGACGACAGAAGCAGAGATCAGCCACGGCGTCGCTGGCTTCAGAGACGGAACCAGCCCAGGAATGCAGGGGCCTCTGGAAGCCGGAAAAGGCCAGGAAACCGATCGTCCCCTGAGCCTCCAGGAGGAACACCGCCCTGCCCACATCTGGACCTCCGAAGCTGTAAGATCTTCAAAAACTGTGTTGTTGAAGTCACTACGTTTATGGCCGTTTGTTACAGCAGCCACAGGAAGCTCATACGGAAGGTGAGGAGGTACTAATGATGATGGGCACGCGGGGGCCGGGCGAGCCGCAAGCACTTCACCTTTGTTAACTCAGTGAACCTTCAGACACCCCTCTGCCGAGGCACAACTCTTATTCCATCTTACAGATGAGAAGACAAAGGCACAGAGACATGGAGCAACCTGCCCACGGCCACAGAGCAGGAAGCAGTGGAGTGAGCTTCTCAAGGGTGGTTGTGGCTGCCCTCGCTGCCCGACTTCACCTGCGTGTGAATTCTGATCCCGCCCACTCGGTTAGGCCCTTTACAGAAAGAACTGGGTTAATACCACTACCTCCCTCTGGGGTAGACGCCCTTGTAGTTCTCCAATTTACGGGTGGGGAAACTGAGGCTCGGTGAGAGGCCCGTCACAGGAACACGGCTGAGGAGTGACCCCCAGTGATGCCACGGCCTCCTGCCCCATCTCCACATCCCCTGTGCTCCCGAATGGTCATGGCATCCTCATCAGATGGCCCACACCCCTGCACGCCGGCTGAGGGACATCCCGCACCATTGTTCAGGCCAGGAAGCCACCCCCTCCCTCCAGGGCCAGGGCCGGCGGTCTCTGGGGGGAAGGTTCCTTCCCCGAGAGGTGAACGCTCAGGGAGCAGGCCCTGGAGGGCCCGGGACAGAAGGCACACGGTGGCCCTTTAAGGGCAGGGGCCAGGGTGGGGGCTGCTCACCCATGGGTCCCTGGGTCTCTTCTTATCAGAAACTCCTTCCGGGTGCGGACCCAGGACCCAGGACCCAGGACCAGGGCCAGGGCAGCTGGCGACAGTGACTAGAGTGGGGTAAAGGGCTCTTGTTCAGGCCTGGCCTCCTCCCTGTCTGGACTCAGTTTGCTCAGCTGTAAAGTGGGGGAGTGGGGCTGGGGCTCTCTAATACCCCTCTGCCCCCGTGAACCTATGACCCCGTGGGTGCTCCCTGTTCATTCATAACAGGGTGAGTGCTTCCTGGGGCGTCCGCGCCAGGCCTGCTCCAGCTACGTCTCCCAGTGACTGGGAGCGAAGCACGCCATCATCCGTGTGAGAGGTGAGGAAACGCACAGAGAGGTTAAGGAATTTGGTGAGCGAACGCTGAGGCTGGGATAGCACCAGGATTCAAGGCCCCCAGCCGCACCCACCGTCCT
The DNA here is from genome assembly GCF_000147115.1 of Myotis lucifugus. Classification (NCBI taxonomy): domain Eukaryota; kingdom Metazoa; phylum Chordata; class Mammalia; order Chiroptera; family Vespertilionidae; genus Myotis; species Myotis lucifugus. The sequence continues at coordinate 5,847 of NW_005876654.1, read as the reverse complement.
GTGTCACTGTTCCCGCTCCCTTTCTCTCCTAACCCGCACAGAGCTGAGGCAGGGGTCGGGGTTGGGGAGTGAGGCTCTCCCATGGGGTGGCTTGTGGGAACTTGAGGATGTGGGTGTTGCTGATGGTCCAGTCCCTCTCACCCGGCCAGGCCCCATGGACCAGGGACCGGGGGCCAGCTGTAAACCTTCCCTTGGGGGAGGGCTTCTTGTAGGAGGAGGCCTATCAGCTGAGCAAGAGTAAGCATTAAGCAGGTAAAGGAAGAGGGAGAGGGCATTCTGAGCAGAGGGCGCTCCAGGCTCAAGGAGATGGGAGATCTCCGTTCTGACTTCACTTCCAGCTCCGGGTTCATTTCTCAGTGCTGCTTCGGGGGCCTGTGCTGTCCCGGGGGCTCCTTGGAGCCTCCTGTGGCCCAGGCAGGGCTGTCTGCCCACCTGTGGGACCCCTGGTCCCTGACGGCTTCCACGCTGCACCATCCGCCAGATGCCGGAGCCCGACTGCCCAGTCCCAACCCGGCCTCTGTCCTTACAGGCCCATCACCTGGCCCTCGAGACTTCACCTCCTCGTTACTTATCACAGTGTTACTATCGTGATTGTTCTTATTACTGAGCCCCTCCGGCCCCGCTCACATTAAGAAAGGCCCATGGACTGATGCGTGTGGGAGGGATGGCCACAGGGGCGAGGTGGCCAGGCAGGGCCTGCGCAGTGGGGATGCCTCTGCTGAGCATTGGTTCCCAGGGACCATCTGAGAATCAGGCCCAGCGTGGCCAGGTGTGCAGTGTCCAGGAGATGCATAAACCCAGCCTCCTTTGAAATCTCCCAATGTTTAAGGAAAGGCCAACTTTTAGAAAATAATTTGGGGTCAAGAAAACTGGTCAGGACTCTGGTCCAGGGGCAGCCTTTGGCCTCTGATATGGAACAGGATTAGAATATGGCTTTTGAAGGCCCAGGGCCCTGATATGCAAATGATCATAGTGATGCAAATGAGCATCCTGATGCAAATGAGCATCCTGATGCAAATGAGCATCTTGATTTGCATATAGACAAATGCAAAGGCAGGTGCAAATGCACCTGCTCTCTTTCCTGTTTACTCCTTCCCTCCAGCCTTTGGGATAGAAATACCTGGAGGGCAAGGGGTTTGTCTGTTTTGTTCACTGCAGCATCTCCAGGGCCTAGACACACAGTAGGTGCACCATATCCTTTGAATAAATGAATGAATGAGTGAGTGAGTAGAGGGACACGTGGTGATGGAGAGAGGTGAAGTGCAGAGGAAGGGTCTCAGGCATGACTGAGGGACAGTTCATGGCACCTCTTGGGCCTCTCCTTGCTCATCTGTAGAATGGCCCGGGTCCTTCAGAAAACAGTCTGAGCGCAGCAGAAACGCATATGACTCACGGACCGAGTGATTCCATCCCAGCCATGGAGCCACCCCTATACATGGAAAAGGAAAGCTTTCCATACAAAGATCTACCAAAATATATTATTTATAACATCAAAAAAGTGGAACTAACTGAGATGTGCAACAATAAGGAAACGGCTAAATAAACTATGGAACTTCCACTTCACAAAACACCAGGCATCCACTAAAAACGAGACTCAGAGAAGAGGAAAAGAATCGGGGTTACGGAGAGTGAATTATGGAAATGTGCCGTGATAGAATGGCAAGTCAAAAGGCAGGATACCACCGTTTTGTTTTCTCTTTTAATACACAGTATGATCTCAGCCATGTTTTTAAAAAAGTCCCCAAACAAAACACTATGGAAGGAAATACATCAAACCTGAACAATGATTGTCTCTGGGCGGTGAGGCTGTGGGTGGTGATTTTTCTTCCTTATTTTGACTTTTCTGCATTTTTCAGACTTTCATAAGTGGACATGTATTGTTGCTTTGATGGTAAAGCCATGAAAAATAAAGAAGAAATAAAAACTGGGATTGGGGAGTGGGAGTGGGTGCTGGTCTAAGATCTGCCTAGTCTCCCAGAAGGAAGGTCAAAGTCACCTCCGGGTGTCAGGAAAGGTTCTGGGTTCTGGGTTTGGGGCTGGCCACCCGAGTGTCAGACTCGGGGCTGCCTGTGAGACCCTGTGGGCGTCAGTGGCATCACCGGTCCAACAGGCCCGGTCCCCCGTTTCACGGGGTGGTGAGGACAGGACCGGAACGCGGCTTTATAAGGCTGTGGGGACTCTGAGTGAAGTGAATGGTTGTTTACTAGCCGTTCCTGGGAAGGCCGGCTGCGCATCAGACGCCTCAGGAAGATGTCAGCATCCTTGTCAGCCAGCCCCGGGGGTGTTTCTGGCCCCCGGAGGTGCAGGTGTCCCTGACTCATGTTGGAAAGTAGAATCAGGGTGATTTCCAGGAGCACATCACCGTGTGGGGGTAGAGTCCCGCGTCCCGGCGAGTCACTCACCTTCCTGTGTCAGCTGCCCTGGGCCACCGGCTCTGGGCACAGAGCTCACTCAGATTCCTAACCTCTCTGTCTAAAGCGAGGACATCTCATCCAGACCCTCCAGGCAGGGGCCCCAGAACCTGAGAGGCAACTTTACACGCTGGGGTCTCCGGAACCTTCCACGTTGGCCTGTGACCTCGGTCCTAGTCCATCGTTCCCTGGGAGGTGTGGGGTGGGGGACGTTTCCCGGTGGGGCTCTAGAAGCTCAGTCTGCCATGGTGGGGTTACCCTCAGTTCCTCTCAAAAAGTGACCATCTGTCACTATATATATATATATTTCAGAGAGGAAGGGAGAGGGAGAGAGAGAAACATCAATGATGAGGGAGAATCATTGACTGGCTGCCTCCTGCACGCCCTCATTGGGGATCGAAGCCGCATGTGCCCTGACCGGGAATTGAACTGTGACCTACTGGTTCATAGGTCGACGCTCAATCACTGACCCCTCTGAGGGTCCAGCAGTTCGGAAAAGGGTGGGGGCTGCTTCAGGGGGGCCGTGTGTACCAGCAGCCTGCGCACGCCCAGCCTGGGGTGAGAGTCGCCCGTCCCTGGCGCCACCAGCAGCCTCAGAGTCTCAGTCTGGGACACTCCCAGCCTCCTGCCTGACACGCAGTAGAGGTGTCTGCACAAACCCCTCATCCGTGTCGGCACAGCTCAAAGACCTCCGACCTTATCACGGTCTAATTAACCACGTGGTTAGTGCTGGGCCAGGGCTGCCAGGCTGAGCTTTCTGCAGGGGCCGCCGCAGGGAGCCATTCTGGGGGACCAGCCCGGATGCTCCTCAGCACTCACAGGTGGTGGAGAGGAGCCCAGAGAGGTTAAGAGACGGGCCCAAGGTCACAGAGCCAGCAGGGGGTTCGGGCCGGGGTGGGCAGCCAGGCTGTCTGGCTCGAGTCCACGTTGTGACTGCGATGCGCTGCGATCGGGCAGCCTCTGCCAGCTGCCGTTTTGGCAACGAGGAGCAGCTCAGCACAGGTCAGGGCTCCCAAGGTCACACAGCAAGTGAGGCCGAGCCCAGACCTGCTCCAGACCCCGGATCTGGGGAGCGGGCTCTTTGGACGTGAATGCAGGTTTGTCCGGCAGAGTCATCCCTGGCGTCTGTGCCCAGCACATGCTCAGGACACACGCGTGGATAATGGACCGGTTGGCCCGGAACCGCGCCCTGTTCACTCATTCGTTTATTCATTCATCCTGTTAGGCACTAAGATTTTTCTTGCTGCCAAGCCCTATGCCTGGCCCTGGGGGTACAGAGATGAGCAAGGCACATCTTTCGCTCACAACCCAGGGACTTCTGGGAGGAGGTAACAGCCGAGATTTGGTCAGAGGGAGGAGGGAGAAAGGGCGTTCTGGGCCTAGGGAATGGCTGATGCATTTGGGGAACCCCATGGATTCTGGGAGGATTGGTTAGAGAGGAGAGGAGGCTGTCAGGGTCTGGCACCGCCAGAGCCAGTGTGTGTGGGGGGTGATGGACGGGAAGGCAGACGGAAAGTACATGAAGGGAGTCAGCCACAGGCTGAGGGTCAGCTGCTCCCCGCCATCCACTCTGGAGGGCTGAGGGAGGGGACGCCTTTGAGAAAAGGATGCGGCTGCTGCCTTCCTGGGGCGCAGCTGGAAGGGGAAGTGGGGCTGAGGGCTGGGTGGGGCGGAGGTCACAAGGCAGGAGCTGGCGTGGCAGAGCAGCACCCCAGCTCAGGTCAGGGTGCTGGTCCCTCGGAGGCCGGAAGAGGGAGAGGGAAGTGGACCCAGCAACCAGCTGCTCTGACCTCATCTCCCACCACTCACTTCCCCACTCACTTCCCACTGTCCTCGTCCCTGGTTCTCCCAGGCATCCGGCTCATTCCCACCTCAGTGCCTTTGCACCTGCTGCCTCCTCGGCCCCACAGGGCCTCTCCGGTGGGCTGGCTGGGCTTCTTTTCATCACGCACCTCTTCAAATGTCACTCCCCAGAGAAGTCTCCCGCTCCCTCTAACTGCACACCCATCCCCATCCGTCTTCCCTACCCCCAACATTCGCCCTGGACGTGTGCCAGGCACCGTCCTGTGGGCAGTAACTCACTTCATTCTGATCCGAGGTGACGGGGCCAGACTGCAGGGTGGCGGGCAGGAGCGGGGAGGCCAGTCAGGAGCGACCGCGTTTGTCCGGACAAGAGATGATGGCGGCCCAGAGAAGGGAGGTGGGTGGAGATGTGAGAAGCAGTTGGATTCTGGATTATTTTTGATCATCGGCCAGACAGGATTCGCAATGGGTTGGGTTCCAATGAACTCCTTCTGTGTAACAAACCAACTCAAACTTAGTACAGTGGGGCCTTGACTTACCTGTTTAATTCATTCCTAGACCGAGCTCGTTAAGGAGCTCGTTAACTCAAATTACTCTATCAACTTAACGCAAAAAAATCGGCCAAGAGACAGCTGGTATCTCAAAAAACTCGTTAGTCAGGACACTCGTAAGGTAAGGCCCCACTGTAGCTTATAACAATAAGAATACTTTTTCTGTTTCTCCTCGTTCCTGTGGGTCAGGAGTTTGGGATGAGCTTGGCGGGGTTGCAGCCGGTGGCTGGAGCTGGAGCAGCAGGTGGGAGCAGTGCGTCTCTCTCCCCTCCTGCACTCCTCCTTGGGGCCTCTCCTGTGGCCGGTCCCCCGTGGGCTGGTTGGGCTTCCTCACAACATGGCGGCCCAGAGCCGCAGAGGCCAGTGTCCCAGGAGAACCACGCAGAAGCTACATTGCATTTTGGGACCTAGCTCAAAATCCAAAACATTGCTTCTGCAAGTGCAAGTCTACCCAGATTCAAGGGGCGGAAATACGGGAGGAACACCAGCGTCCCACTATAAGACTGAGTGGGATGAAAAATATGGCTGTGGTTCTCTCTGGGAAATGCAACCTGTCGCAGATTGGAAAAGCCAATTTGAGTGCTGTCACTGCAAATTGCTCAGCCCCCTCACGCCCCCGTTTCCTCGTTTGTAAGAGAGAGCAGATACCAGCTCTGTTCTAAGGTGGGGGTTGCAGACGGGGACAGGCTCGGTGAACTGGAGCTTCCGCTCCCCGCTTCCCACCAACCGTGGGCCGCTACACCGTGCAGCCCGGAGAGGTCTCCTCCACAGAGAAGACGCAAACAGGCGCGGAGTGGCCGTGCCTCCAGGGGCCCGCGCCTCGGCTGCCCTCCTCCTCCTGTGTGTACACGTGTGTATGTCCCTGTGGCCATGAGTGTGCACAGGTGTGCTTGCGTGTGCACACCCATGAGCTCATGTGCTGTGAGCACATCTCTCTCCCAACCGAGCCGTGAGGGGCCTCTTGGCCGCCAGCCAGCTGCTCCGTCAGGAAACCTGGCCGCATCCTCCAGGGCCAGATGCTCACCTGGGCCTGAGGCTCTTCTCTCAAACCCAGTGCTCAGGTGCCCCCTCACCTTTCCTGA
>NW_005876653.1:0-9645 GCF_000147115.1 Myotis lucifugus | reverse complement strand
CCTCCTGGGGTTGTTGGGAAGAACAAACGTTCTTTGGAAACTGTAAATCATCCTGGGAATGTTATCATCACCTGCTTAATTTTTAAAGATGTAGATTGCTTTCTAATAATGCTGTCCACATATCAGCTTACTCAGTGTGGTCCCTAACTTCTGTACCTTTTCTAGCCTTGAGATATTCTTTTCCTCATTATTTATTTAGATAAAAATAAGACATCCCAAGAATTCCTCAACCAATAAACACATTGTAGGAGCATCAATAGAAAGGAGCACCCAAGTTCTTAAATGGACCAGTCATCACTCTACTACCCTTTATTTCTTTTACACGGTATACATATGAAACAGTATTTATCTTTAGCATTTTTATGTGTTTTGTGTTTAGCCAAGAGCACAATTCTGCAGTCAAGAGAAAAGTATTCTAGGCTTTGCTCTGTCACTATCTTCTGCGACCTAACAGACTTGTAGAGAAAGTACTTGGAGAAGAATAAATAGATGTATGACTATAATGAATAGTAAATGTTAGTCCACTATAGGAAAAAAATTATAATTATAAAAACCTTAAATTAACAAGAATAATATATGTAATGCTACTATTTAAAAATGTAATTTCTATTTTTAGTTATTTATAACCTTCTAGTTCTCTCTTTCTTCCGCACTTGATGCTAAAGTGCCGAAAAGATGTGAACATTTTATATATCAATAATTTGTCTAATCTGAACTGTATCATGTTGGAAATGTACTCAATATTTTCTGAAGCACTAAAACCATCTGCTTTAGTATAGAAAATATTAAAGTGCTAGAATGTTATTTTAAGGTAGGAAATTGGGAGTCAGATGTGTCCAGTTTTTTTAGTTAAAATCTTATTAATCCAAAGTTTATTTTCTTTTTATATTCAGGGGTTTTCTTCGTATCTGCTTTTTTACTTATTGGATAATATTAGAGGAATATATTTATTATTCATATGTGTGAATAGTTGATTGCTTCATATGAAGTTTTATGTGTTTGAAGAACTGAAACAGTCTTTTATCATATTGTAGTGTCTTCATACACTCCAATGGCGGTAAACCAGAGCCAGTGATATATTTTTAAAAGAACTATAATTCCCATACCATTTTCATTTTCTCCAAGTAAAAACAGCTATGTCTGTCTGAATTCCACCCCATGAAGGAACATTCCCGTTACACCAGAGTCTTCTTGCAAAACATAGTTTGTTGCTGTCATTGTCATTGTTGTTACAGACTTGAAAACTCGATTTAAGAAAATACAGAGCTAAAATTATCCATTCTTAGAGGTTTGCCTACATCAGTCTCAGCTCAGCTAATGCTGTAATTAAAACTCGTCACGCTCGTGACCCAGAATGATCAAGTCCCTGACTTTCACACTTCTTTACCTCGTGTGACTAAAATGCAGAGAAATGTAAACACACACGGGAGTGTTCTGGGGTATAGACTAAAGCCACTTGTCTCAATATGAAAATGCATTTAAAAGTTAAGTGCATTTTACACTATATTCTACAATTTATTTTATTTTAATGTTACAAGGCTCTCTATTTATCACCACTGAGGGAAACAGGATGCAGGAAGATGTGGTGTATTTATTCCCTGTCTTCTCTGAGACTCTTGTACTTCCTGATACTCTTGATATCCTCCTGTATTTCCAGGCAAAGGACACCAATCAGATGGGAGCTCAGGGAGCAAGCAGGGTGGTAGGAGAAGGTACAGGCGGCAAGCTCACATGTGGCCTTGTAGGTTATTGAAAGGTGTCCACGTTTCCTCTAAGACTGGAATACTTGGAAGGTTTTCTACAAAGGCATGGCATGGTCAGACTTACATTCTAGAAGGATAACGCTGGCTCCTGGGCTGAGAAGAAAGTATGAGCAGTCAAAAGGAGAAGCAGAGAGATCCAGTGAGAATGCTTTTGAAGTCATCCGTATAAGAGATGATGATGACTTAGACCAAGTTTGCAGGAGTAGAGATGGCTAGGTGAATCTATAATAATAAAAGCGTAATATGCTAATTAGACTGGACGTCCTTCTGGATGTCCTTCTGTCCTTCCAGGAGAAGCCGGGGCTGCGAGGGAAGCCCAGGTCCCGGGTGCCAGAGGGAAGCTGGTGCTGGCAGCTGGGGGAAGGAAGGCCTACTCTTGCATGAATTTTGTGCATTGGGCCTCTAGTATATTATAAAAGATCCAAAAATATTACTCAGCAATAGAAACATTACAAGAATATATACTGATATATGCAACATAGATGTATCTTGGAGACATCATGCTAAGTGAAAAAATGCCAGATGCTGAAGATTGAAGATGATATTGTTCTATTTACAGTGGGGCCTTGACTTACAAGTGTCCCAACTAACGAGTTTTTTGAGATACCAGCTGTCTCTCTGACGATTTTTTGCATTGAGTTGATAGAGTAATTTGAGTTAACTAGCTCCTTAACAAGCTCGGTCTCCGAACAAATTAAACTCGTAAGTCAAGGCCCCCTGTATTTACAATTGTAAAAAAGGCAAAGCAAGTGACACAAAATAGATCAGTAGTTTCCTGAGACCAGTGGTGGGGAAGTGGGATAATCAGCCAGAGAATGAGGGAACTGTGGAGAATGATGGAAATGTTCGAAAACTTGATTGCTCACGAAAATGAACACTTACAGTGAGAATTTTTACTCTATGTAAATTAAAATTTAACAAAGCTGTAAATTAAGAAATATGTGCATAGAATAAAATTCACCAACAGAAGTAGTGTATAAGAGAAAAAGATATGGCAAAAGCAATGCAATGTTTCCAATCTCCGCTAGTAGAAAGTCATCATTATGTGATATGCAGCCATGAGCTATTCTATGATGATAGGAGATTTGGGGGAGGATTTCAGCCTTGAATGTGTCAATTGTCAGCTCCTTATTATACATCCAAGAGGAGATACCAATTGGGAAATTGAACATAAAGAAACTGATTGAAAGAGGTCTAGACTGCAGATATAATTTTAAGACTTCTCAGTGAATATATACTGTTATTAAAAGCCAGGAAACTCAAAGCTGACAACATTCTCCATCCATGAATGTTGATTATGAAGAGAAGAGGGGCACTGGAATAATTTCCCAATTCCTCTATCACTTCTCATTTCTATGTTAATGTCTATAACCCTCCTCCACTTCCCAACTAAACTCTAGGAAAGTGGCTGGCTGCACATCCAGCTAAAATGATACTCATTAGCAATGACTGTTGACCAAGTGCACCTCCTTAAGGTCATTCAGCATAAGAAAAGAAAAAAGAAAACCATTAAACAACAGTGTTACCATCTTGAAGCCTCAGTTTATTTTGAGAAATTACAACTTAAGGCCATAAATACTTACCAAGTGAAACAAAAGCTGTACTTCTCCTATCAAAATAAATTAACAAAAAACATCTTGCTGATTATTAGAAGCAATGTCAACCCCTGGCCCCTTATGATAGAGTGGAACAGGATTCAAAACTCCTTTGCTTTGCTATCTCTGTTTACCTGACTTTGACAGTGGGTATCCAGTGGCCCATTGGTCCCTTTCTTGGATCTACCTCTTCACTTTGCTTGGCCAATAACAGCCAGTCCATTCCCTGCCCAATAACACATGGGTCTTGACTCATCTTCATATGGTGGCTGACACTGCTGGCCTTGCAGAAGGTCCCTTATATTTTAGTGAACAGCTGCTCTCACCTGCTGCTAAGATGTTTCTCTGGCAAGCTTGTTTTGTACTCTTGCTAATTTTTCTAACTGTAACAAGGCACTTTCGAATATATGCTAGTTAGATTGGAAAGCTTTGTCTTCTCTCACCACTGCAGGAAACATTGTACGGTGGAACTTACAATGTCATATTTTATATTAACCCAGGACTACTAGTTTCATAGTGTTTGAGTTGATAAGGTTCAGATCCTTTCCTTTTATAAATTCCATGACTGGTTTTCTGAAAATATCTCCTTTCCCTAGTATTATTAATCATGATGTTATGATGCTGGCATTAAAAACCACTTTGTACACTTATATTCAGGAATCCATATTTCTGTATTTTGATATGTATATTCACAAAATACAAACATATATATGTGTGTTTGTGTGTATTTTCTTTTTAAATCAACTGACAATATTCACCTTTTGTTAAAATTTGACCTTGCTTAAACAAGACCTCTATGCTTCTTCTCATTCCACAGAGCTGTACTTAGCACTTTCTTCTAACATCCCCTTATTCTCTGGTAGATATTTCCCAAGATTATTATAGTTAGTACATATTGTAACTTCCCCAGTGGGTTAACACAGGTTTTAAATTGTTCCATGTGAGACTAACACCTGATCAATACTCAGGTCTGAAACGTGGGTTTTGATTGGCTGTGTTTAATATACGTTTGTGCTGCTTCATTGCTTCTTAATAGCACATCACATCAGACATGATAAGTACTGTAATCATATCCATTTCAATCTTGTTATATATTATGCTCTTAACGAAAATCATGCTTTTAATTTGTATAGATGAAATTAATCTTTGTTAGAATTACTCACTTTTGAAAAACAAAGTAATACAGAGGAGTACTCATTTTAAGTATTGTAAAGCTCCTTTCTTCATCAGATGTGTTGTTTCTCCATGGTGATGAGTCTTTAATTCATTGTCATCTTTTAATTATTCTCCAGATGATATTTACTCTTAGTTATTATTGTTTATCCTCAGCTATGCAGTTGCTTTGAATTTGGAAAGCCATGGACAGTGAAATAGAAACAGTTATATTAAAAAACAAGAGAGACTTTCAAAAGCAAATCAAGCTGTTACTAATGCAAAGAAATATTTTGACCAAAAATAATGAAGAATATCAGTGATATTTTTAATGACATCCTTAGTTTCAAAGTATTAATCTTTTTAATGCACATAATTATACAAGGCTTATGTAAATAATTTATCACCCATCCCTGAAAGCTTAAAGAATTTGTTGAGGCCTGGCTGGTGGGGCTCAGTGGTTGAGTTTCAACCCATGAACCAAGATGTCATAGTTCAATTCCAGGTCAGGGCACACGCCCAGATTGCAGGCTCAATTCCTAGTAGGAAGTATACAGGAGGCAGCAGATTAATGATTCTTCCTTATCACTGATGTTTCTATCCCTCTCTCCCTCTCCCTTCCTCTCTCTGAAATCAATAAAAACATTTTCTAAATGGTTAAGGGTGATAGAAAGAGGGTATTGGTAAAAGAAATGTTCAACTCCATTAGAGAGAGTGAATATATCTTCCCAATGTAGGGTTAAAAACTAAACTACCATCTTTTCATTTAATAATTTTAAACACACACACACACACACACACACACACAAAGGACAAAATGTGACAAAATTCAAAGCACACAATTTTTAAAAAATGTCTACTATTTTAATTACACTAACACGAATTATTACTATAAAAGCTGCAATCATGGGTAGCCTATACAATTTAACGTTGGTGTGAAATATTACCTCTAGATTTATGACTAGCAGACTTCATAGTTTAGGAAACACTTTGTCCTTCAACATCTAATTTTTTAAAATTAAATGACAAATCATTTAAAGTAAAGTCAATGAACTAAGTTATAGATCTTTAAGCTACTTCAAATAAGGCATATTCTACTCCTGAGAAGGTGGGGGGGATAAACATTTTGTCACAATTAATAGGTGTTTGGTTTTTCTTTCCAATGAATAATTAGATTTTTAAAAAAAAAAAAGAAGTAAGAAATTTAAGTGTTTTACATTTATTTGGCCTTATCACACAAAACTGTCTGATGTCATTTTGGTAGTACTTCAAAATGTAATTTAAATCCGGTTCCCAATCAAGACTAAACAATATAGTTTACAAAAAAAAGAATATTTTGGAACATATATAACTAATCCAGCAAATATTTAACAGCTACTATATGTGAATCACTGTATTAGAAAATAGAGATACATCGGTGAAAATACAATTCAAGATGCTTATGGTCTAGTGGACAATATAGAAAACTTAATAAGCAATTATGATAGTGGGAAAAGAGCCAGGGTTGGGTTTGGTGTGGAGGGACACTAAATGGCCCACCTAATCTAATCAAGACCTTTCTACTGTGAGTTTCTGATAATTGGCATAAGCATCATCTAGGACAGTGGTTCTCAACCTGTGGGTTGCAACCCCTTTGGCGGTCGAACTACCCTTTCATAGGGGTCGCCTAAGACCATCCTGCATATTAGATATTTACATTATGATTCATAACAGTAGCAACATTACAGTTATGAAGTAGCAACAAAAATAATTTTATGGTTGGGTCACAACATGAGGAACTGTATTTAAAGGGCCAGAAGGTTGAGAACCACTGATCTAGGATATTGTTAGAAATGCCAAATCTCAGTTCCAGCACCACCCATTCTGAATAGGGATCTTCATGTTAGTGAGATCCCCATGTTATCTGAATGTTTATTAAAGTTTGAGTCAAGCCAGGTGGTAGAGAAAAATACTCAGAGAAAGTGGACTCCCAAGTGGCAATGTGGTTAGTGTATAGAGAATAAAGGTAAAATGTATTGGAAACAGAGATGATTGTCCTCTAAACCAGATCTACAGCTTAGGCTGTTGGTTGGACAGAGAAGGTGTGGGGGAGAAGGGAGATGACCTCAGTTGGGGGCATGTTGTGTTTGATGTGCTTTGAGCCATGTTTTAAAGGTGGATGCTCAAGTGGAAGATGGACAGATGAATCTGGAGATCAGGAGTTAGTTCTGATCTGGGGTTATTGATTGGCAATCAGTAGTATATGATAGTAACTAAAGTCAGATAAGGGAAGGATTACTCAAGGAAAATATGTGAGGTCAAATATTTTAAAAAGTCTGTAAGGATAGGCCTTTGAAACACCAACATATAAAGAGACATCAACAAATAAGACTGCAGAAAGCAGCCAGAGAGGAAAGAGGAAGCAAGAAGAGTATATAGATGGAGAAGCCAGGGGCTAGATGCCTTCTGGAGGAAAGGATCAATAATAATGTTGTCTTAATTTCGGTTCTCCTAAAGGAGCCTGAGAAAAGGATTTGGGCACAGGTAATTTATTGGGAGATTATTCCAAGGAGCAGAATACTCCATGAAGCAGAATGGGGAGCACAAAGAGTAAGACTTGGGTAAAGCCAATGAAATGTATTTGATTGAGTTGTTCTCCAACATAGACAAGTGCACTTGGTCCCACTGATGCCCTTGAGGAAAGATGCAGAATGCACCATAGAATTGTCTCTCTGAAGGAAGGGGGGCTATAACATAAATGGGGAGACTCCGATTTCTCATTGATTGAATGTTACTCTGGGTAGTAATACCTACACTTTCCCCATCCCCAAACTTCCATGCAACTCTACCTTAAGCTGAGCAACTTTTCTAAATTTCTCAGGAAGTTCTCAGGCAGAAACCCTGAGATGGACTATCCAGCATACGTATAGTTGAAGTTAGAGGTCAGGGTCAGGGGTTTACATGGGGCATCAGCAGGGTCAGCTACTAGTGTCCATTGCTCTTCATACCAAATAAGAGTATCTTTACAAAGCATCTAATTATCATGGTAACCATTGGGAAATCATTTAAATGTAAGAGTATTAGTGGAGCAGAAGAAATGGGAGCTATAGTTCTGTGTTTAAAGTTCTAAGAGGGATAGATAGTGAGATAATGAGTATAGACCACTTTTTTAGAAATTGATTGAGAAAGGGAAGGAAAATAGTTGGGTGGTAGATTGAGGGTTGCTTATGCTCAATTGAGATCCTTTTTTTTAAGATAGGAATATCACGTAGTGAATAAGGATACAAACTAAATCCAGATGTCCTAGGTTCAAATCCTCACTTCAACTCTGATTAGCTGTGTGACTTTACACAAGTTATTTAAACCCTCTGTGCTTCAGTTTCATCATCTGTAAAGTGAAGATAATGGTACAATCTCATAAGGTTGTTGTGAGGATAAAATGAGCAAATATGAGTAAACTGTTTAGTTGAGTGCCTGGAAAATAGTTTATAATATCTAAGGGTTACTTATTGTTGTTATTGTTGTTATTATTCTTTGAAATAAAAGGCAAGTATATTTGAAAGCTATTTAGCTAGAACCAATACGTAAAGAGAAAGATAAAGTTGTAAGATAGATACTATAACACACAGGGTAATGTTCCTGAGGAGAGCTAAGGAGGAGATATTCAAACACAGTTGAAAGATTAACTTCAAATAAGAGGAAAGACACTTTTTTTATTGTTATAAGAGCAAGAAGAAAAAACAGGTATCTTTCTAAATGTGTTAATAGATGTTCTTGTTGAAAAGCTTCTACTTTTTTAAAAAAATTTAGGTAAGATCATCATCTGTGGGTGAAAGAAATTGTTGGGGGTGTTAAATAAGAGTGTTTAGAGGAACCTCCATACTGTTTTCCATAGTGGCTGTACCATTCTACATTCCTACCGGCAGTGAATGAGGGCTCTATTTTCTCCACAACCTCTCCAGCACTTGTCATTACCTGTCTTGTTGATAATAGTCATTCTAACAGGTATAAGGTAGTGTCTTGAAACCTATATGATCCTATTAACCATTGTCACTCCAATAAATTTAATTTTTTAAAAAAGTATTTAGATAGCACATTATGTTTTAAATGATCCTATTAAAAAATGAGAGTGTGATTAGGTTACCACAGTGGTTCAATCTGTAAATCTGTAATTAACAATCAAAATAACTTTCACACACACACACACACACACACACACACACTTGGAAAAAGTGCAATGATAAAAATCAAAGCCATTTAGAGCAATAAAATACTCTAAAAGATTTTAAAATACTCAAGCACAGATTTAAACTCTATTATAATTATAATGAATGTTTCATTTTCTAGCAATCATCTATATTCTTGACTTTTATTCTAAAACTAGAGGCCCAGTGCATGAATTCGTGCAAGGGTGAGGTCCCTCAGCCTGGCCTGCGATTGGGGCTGATGGAGGCCATATCACCCAGTCCTGATTGGGGCTGATCTGGGATGGCTGGCCAGGGGGAGGGACCGCAGAAGGTTGGCTGGCATGGGAGGTTGGCTGTAGGAGTGCACTGACCACCAGGGGGCAGCTCCTTTGTTGAGTGTCTGCCCCCTGGTGGTCAGTGGCCATCAAAAGTGATGGGTCAACCAGTCACTTGGTCACTTAGGCTTTTATATATATAGATTACAAAAACATTAACTTTCTAGAAGTGTTTTATAGGAACAATTTATTTCCTTGGTAATTAAGTATTTTCTCTCTAATTCTTACATACACTGGACTTGTCATATATTTTTGTTTTTTTTTCAATATACTTGGCTTAGTTAAGTCTTTAAAAAGGAGCCTGACTTTGGGAAAAACGTTTGGAGAATCTGGGTCATTTTCCAGGGCCAGGCTAAAATAAATAAAAAGAAAGGAAGGAGGCTCAGTCTTTGGGATTACCTGGGAACATTCACTATCATCTTCAAAATCTTGGGCTGCACTCTGCCAAGGAGGCTTATTGGTGGCAATGGCCTGTAATCATTTGTTTCTGGAATCATTTGGAGTCTCCCTATATAAATAATTTAAAAAGTGATGCAATGACAATTATTTTTGCCACCTCAAGTTACATAGAGTCATCCCACAGCTTAAGTGTTTGCTGTCAGCATGGGCTACGTTGTAAAAAATCTACTGAGAT
>NW_005876652.1:0-9645 GCF_000147115.1 Myotis lucifugus | reverse complement strand
CAAATAGGTTTTTCTCTCTTATTTCGAAGGGGAAGACAAGGAGAGGCATAAGCACCTCATATGAGAGAGATCATCTATCAGCTGCCTTCCTCCCACCCCACATAGGGATCAAGCGTGCAAAAGGGGGCCATAGCCCTGACCGTGATCAGACTTTTGATCCCAAGTTTCATAGGTCAATGATCAAACCACTGAGGCTGGGCTGGCAGGGCCAAAGGAGATTATTTTTCAAAAGATACCTACCAACAGCACAGAGGTCAAAAAGGCCAAACCTGTGGAGAATCATGGAGTATTTCATATATAATGCCAACACGATCTCACTGTTATCACCTGTATTCCTCAGAGGTCAAAACAGAATGAGATATGATGACTCAGTAGAACAAGATGTTTCCTTCTGTTTGTTGGATAATTGTCAGGACATTGTCATTTCTTAGCACAGGAGGATCTGTTAGCATTGGTCAGAAAGTAATCATAATAAGTATTCGAATAACCCAATTCAGGACTCTACAAATTACAATAAAAGTACAAAAGTGTTTCACAATGACAAAAATTCCATATTGCTACCCAGATGTGGCTCCTAGTTCATTGTGCAATCGGAAATGTATGAGGACACCTTGGACTTGGTAGACCTTCATCAGAGGACTTGTGTAGGCCGGTTTTGCAACTTTTAGGAAATGCAAGGATGAAATGGTGTTTTGACCCTGAAGTTTCTCATAATATGAGAGCGCCGTCCCTGGTTTATTTCTGTTTTTTTTGTGTTTTTTTTTTCAGCAGAATTTTCCATTTTTTTTTCAAAATTTAATTATTAATTTACTTACTGGTCTACTATTTAACTCTCAGGTGCCTTTTAGGTACTGAATGACATTCTTATGTTGCAGAATTGAAATATTTTAAAAACACAGTCCCTGCCCTCTAAGAATTTGTTAATGTCATTGTCATTCCTATTACTTACTATACTTTATTCAGTGCTTACCAGGTGGTAGAATGCATTAGGACTTTATAATTATCTTTTTTTTTTATTGATGTGTAGTATGTGCCAGTCACTTTAAGTCCATGATGAGAATTAGAGTTTTAAAAATGTGGGTGAGGCCTTGGCCCTGTAGGTCAGTCCTTAAAGCATTGTTACCGATATGCCAAAGTTGTGGGTTTCATCCCTGGTCATGGTACATACCAGAACCAACCAATGAATGCATAAATAAGTGGAACAGTAAGTCAAAGTTCTCTCCTTTTCTCTCTCTAATCAATGTTTTTAAGTAGTTAAAAATCAAATAAAAATAAAGGTGTGCTTGCACCCCAGGCCTTCCTCCCTTTCTTTTCCCACAGGGATGCATCTCCCAAACTCTGAGGGACCCCGGGAGGCTTACAACCAGAGCAACAGTGGTCAGTGGCAATTTATCCCGGGCAAACCCTCTAAACCTGTCCCCAAGACCCTCTTTTGTCTGACTACTTAGTGAGCCTGGGCTCACTTCCCCATCCCTTTCTTGTTTCACGATCCCCAACTTTAATAAATGTCCTCTAAAATTCACACACACACACACTATAAAAATTAAAAAAAATTAAAATGTGGGTGGGATTTAAAGTAAGCATGCAGATGGAGGAGAAGTTTGCCAGGTAAAGGGCCAGAAGGGTTATGTTTGGCAGGGGGAACAGGTATTGCGATTACACGTTAGGCAGCAGGAACAGCAGGGCAAGAGCTAAGATGTACACGTGAAGTTTATGGGATTCACGAGCAGTACCGTTTCAATGTGAAAATGTGCACTACGGGAATGGTTGGGAATGAGGTGAGTGCTTAGCTAAGGCAGCCTTATGAAAGCCGTTAGTACTACAGAAAGGACTAGATCTTATCTTGTAGATCTTGGGAACTTATCAGATAGAATGCTGTTAGCTTCAGATAATAGGTGGCCTAATTAAGAGGCTGAAACAATAGGAACCAGGATTGTTTTAGGTGGCTCAGTGATGACATAAGGATCCCAGGTGTTGTCCCTTATTCAGCTGTGAGGTTGTCAGTGTTTATGTCTGCTTTCCTGGTCAGTAATTGGCTATGGCTCCAAAGCAACCTATTCTCATATGGCAATATGTGAAGGCCAAAGCACTGCTTTGTTCATTTTTAAATTTTTTTAAAGTCTACTTGGCACACAATATATTACTTTCAGGTGTATGACATAGTGGTTTGACATTCACATATCTTATGATGGGTTCACAATGAAAAGTCTAGTAACCATCTGTCACCGAGCAAAGTTATTACAATAATTAACACATTCTCTGTGCTGTGCACTAGATCCCAGTGGCTTACATATTTTATAACTGGAAGTTTTCACTTCTTATTCATATTCTTTATTTCATCCCTCTCCTCAACTATCCTCTGGCAACCATCAGTTTGTTCTCTGTAGCTACAGGGTGTGTTTCTGTTTTGTTTGTTTTGTTGTTTTAGATTGCACAGGTAAGTGAGATCAAACAGTATTTGTCTTTATCTTATTTCACTTAGCATAACACCCTTTTGGTCCATGCATGTGGTCCTAAAAGGCAAGATTTTCATTCTTTTTTATGTCTGAGTATACATGTATATACACACATATATAATCTTATATATATATACACACACCTTTGAACCAAGGTATATATATATATATATATATATATACCTTTGAACCAAGGTGTATACTGCACCTTCTTTATTCATTTATCTATGGAAGAACATCTATGCTGCTTCCATATCCTGGCTATTGTAAATCTTGCTGCAGTGAATATGGGTGTGAATATCTTTTCAAATTCATGTTTATGTTTCTGTTGGATACATATCCCGAAGTGGAATGGCAGTTCTATTTTCAATTTTTTGAGGAGTGTCCATGCTGCTTTCCACAGTGACTGTACCAATTTACAATCACTTGAACAGTGCACGAGGCTTTCTCTTTTCTCCATATTCTCACCAAAACTTGTTAGTTATTTATATTTTGATGACAGCCATTTTGAGAGGAGTGAGCTGGTACTTCATTAAGGCTTTCATCTGCATATCCTTGGTTAGTGATGTTGAGATAAATGCTTTCTTTAACTTAAAAAAAAAAAACGAACAGACTGTCAAACTACAGCAGGAAGACTGGGGAGGGTTGGAGGGGGAGGGGGTAAGAGATCAACCGAAGGACTTGTATGCATGCATATAAGCATAACCAATGGACACAAGACACTGGGGGGTAGGGGAGGCTGGGGGAAAGTCAAGGGGGGGGGAAAGGAGACATATGTAATACTCTTTGTAATACTTTAAGCAATAAAACAAATTTTTAAAAAAGAATAATAACCAAGATTGAAATGTAATTGAACTCTTTATGTGATTAAAATGTTTTGAAAAATTAATTTACACATCAAAAAATATGGTTTTATTGATATTTAGTGAGAGAGGATAGGAAAGGGAGAGAGAGATGGAAATAGCAATGAGAACCATCACATTGATCTGATGCCTACTGCCCACCCCTTCTGAGTATCAAACCTGAAACCCATGTGGCCTGAGTGGGAATAGAACCAGCGACCTCTTGGTGCAGGGGACAATGCTCAAGCCTCTGAACCACACTGGCCTGGCCTATGTGTTTCCTATAATTAGGGAGAAAATGGACAGACTTTCAGTTGACTTCCTCTAGCAGTGGTTCTCAACCTTCCTAATGCCGCGACCCTTTAATACAGTTCCTCATGTTGTGGTGACCCCCAACCATAAAATTATTTTTGTTGCTACTTCATAACTGTAATTTCGCTACTGTTATGAATCATAATGTAAATATATGATATGCAGGATGTATTTTTCATTGTTACAAATTGAACATAATTAAACCATAGTGATTAATCACAAAAAAAAAATATAATTATATTTGTGTTTTCCGATGGTCTAAGGCAACCCTTGTGAAAGGGTTGTTCGACCCAAAGGGGTCTCGACCCACAGGTTGAAAACCACTTTAGAGTAAAGTTTTATAGGCCTGAGTTACATCACATGCTTATTCCTAAACCAGTTATTGGTAAACTAGGTACTGTGATGAGCATAGTATAATCATTTCCCTTTTTGGAGCTGGGGAGACACCACCTTCTTTGTGTATCAGGACAGTAAATGTCCAAATACAGTTGTGGTTGTCCAGCAAGAATGAAGACTGACGTAGGGAGCCAGCAGTGTTTACTGCAGGGATTCATGGGAGTTTTGAGTGGAAGAGGAACAAGATAAGATTTGATTATGGCCCTCTGGTTGTGATAGGATGGAGGGATCAGCAGGCTTTTTCTGTAAAGGGCCTGATTTTAGGCCATGTGGTCTGCCATATCTACTCAAGTCTGCCATTGTGGTGTGAGGGCAGTCCTAGAGAATCTGTAAGTGAACAGGCATGGCTGCGTTCCAGTGAGATTTTATTTGTAAAACTAGATGGCAGCTTGTATTTGGCCTGTGGGCCCTCCTTTGCTGACTGACCCCTCATGTAGTGGGTACAAAAAAGGAAACCACATAAAGAAACATGGAGACAAGGGAAGCTTTTGCCTCCTTGGACTAGCATCAGTCCATTATGAAGTTTTCACCCATCCATATAGAAATGAGTCAGGAAGCTATATTTACTCCATTTGAAATGTTGTTTTTTTTCTAGGTCTATGTCTTTCTCACTTTTTCTGCTTAAAAAAATCTTATTAATTTAATATGGAACAATAATAGTTGGTGGTATTTCCCTCCCTATGAAAGCCATTTCTTAAGAGCCCATGTTTGACTAGGGCAGTTGACAGTAGCAAAATAAGTGGAGACAGTAGGAGGCTAAGTTCATATGATTTCCTGGTGATTGCATGCAAAAAGTGGCGAGGAGAAAGAAATCTAAGGTGACTGATAGGCTCCCAGGTAGTGCACTGGCATTTAGGTCGGACATGAAGACTAGGACTTTTTCATATGAGCAAGAAAGAGCAACAGTTCAACTAGAAAGAGCAGTAAGTTTCCATACATGTTGAGTTTGATGGAATATCCATGGATATCCCTACATTTTAGATACAATTTCTTTGACTTTGACTTGGCCTGCCAACAACTGCCTTAAACAGGTGAACCATGATTTTAGTTTTATTATAAATTAGCAACAAGTTAGGGAAGAATTCTGTAAGCACAAGGATACTATTATACTAATATGATAATTATTGTTTTTCTGTAGTTATCACAGTTGCTTGATTGATTCATAACTATTCTAAAAAGGAGTTAAGCCATGCTTAGTTGAAGAAAATTGTCAGTGTGATGTTTTCCTTTTCTTGAGCGGAACTTCCATGTTATAGAACATGTTGCCAATCATTAGGGCTCTGTATTTTCTATTCTGAGGAAATAGGGTTGTTGCTTGTTTCACATTGTTTTCTGACATCATTGTTTTATTTATGCCTTTCTATGCCTTTCTTCCAAAAGCTGCAGATCTACAGGAATCTCCAAAACAAGCACTGAGCAAAACAAAATCAAAGACAGGTATTCTGTGCAATCAGCTTCTGACTGTAATTATGTATAACACCTCAAATCAAATAATAACAATTTCACATAATGTAATTTTGTTAAAGATCCTAAACCCACACCTAAGTTTGCTTATTCACTAGAGAGATTTATAGGACTCAGCATATAGCTGTGCTCATACCTGAGATTTATTACAGGGAAAGACCAAAGTAAAACCAGCAAAGAGAAAAGGTTTGCCTGTGACAAAGGGTGGAGGAAACCAGGCACAAGCTTCCAAGAGTCCTCTCCCTGTGGAGTTACCAGGAGGTCTTCATTGCTCCAGGGTCAAATTCTGACTACACACGTGAACTATGTCATCTACCAGTCCGGTTAGACTCAGTGCCAAGGTTTTTATGTCATGCTAACCACATAGGCATCTTCCCCATAGCATGTACCAAAATTCCAGATTTCCAAAAGGAAAGCCAGTGTTCAACATGAACACCATTGGTTGTATAAAATGTTTAGGCACAGGGAGCCTCTATTATCAGTTTGGAAGATGTGAAAACCCTGCTCGGATTCAGATTTTCAGACACCAACTGAAGGCTATGCGTTTAAGTAGGACTTTCTAAGGAGAACAGACTTGAGCCTGCTGCATGAAATGTTTCTGCACAGCAGGTATAGCCCTGACCGAATCTTTGGCGCTCACCTACAATTTTATTTTAAAAGCAAGTAATATAACATGGTATTAGTTTCAGTCACATCATCCATAATTGCCTGCAATGCTGATTACATTTGTGACTCTCGGTGAGTATTTAACAGGTATTTGTACGTAAGTTACTAGTGCAATATTAGGGAATGATAAACGTTTCTTTTTATCCAATTACCGTTTCAAGATAATTTTTAGATAAATCAGCATAATTATTTCTGATTTAAAATTAGAATAAAAAGTGTCTTTTAATTACAAATAAAAAATCACTTTTTATTTGTGTTGCACTAAATCCCCATTTATAATTACCAAGTAAGATTGGTATACTTTCCAATTATTTTCTTGTCCTAGTTTACAATTAAGATTATTGGCTTTATTTATGTCTTTCCATATGCTTCACTCAATTTGGGATAATACCCATATTCTGATCTTTATGTTAATTTCTAAGGTGACTGTGTCTTTGAAAATAGCATTAATATGTTGATATATATTAATAGCAGATTCAGCGGATACATTTTTTAAAGAAAAATTAATAAGCCTTATTTTTTGAGCTGTTTTAGATGCACAGCAACATTGAGCTGAATGTACAGAGTTCCCATCAACCCCACAGCCCCTACACACACAGATTTGCTCATTTTTTATTTCCTACACCAGAGAGGTACATTTATTACAACAGATGGACGTGCATTGACACATCAGTATCAACGAAAGCCCATAGTTTACCTGAAGATTCACTCTTGGTGTTGTACATTCTATGGGTTTTGACAAATGTATGATGACACATATCCACCATCAAGAGTATCGTATAGAATTGTTTCAATATCCTAAAAATTCTCCCTCTCTGCTTATTCATTCCTACCTTCTCCCTAACCCTTGGAAACCACTGAACTTTTTTTTTTTTTTTTTTGCTGTCTCCATAGTTTTGTATTTTCCTGAGTGTTGTATAGCAGGAATTATGTAGTGGGTATCTTTTTGAGTGTTTAAAAAATTAAAATGCTAAGGTAATTGGATGTAGTTATCCAAGATGTTCTTTGAACTTTGTGGTTTGTTGTTGTTGTTCATCATCATAGGCTATGATGACATTTGCGGTACAAGCTGAAAGAGAATGATTTCTGTAGTCATTTGCCACCTAATGTTGAGGGTTGAGAAAAATGACCTCACGTTCTACTGCAGAGCACTGACTGTCTGGACCACCCTGCTCTATGAGCTGGGACAGATACACTGTAGCAATGGAAGGAAATAGTCTCATGGGTTCTACTTTATCAAATTGGACTCACAAAGTCTCTCCTACTTATCTTGCAACTAGAGTCTCGATGCATGAAATTGGTGCAATGGATCCGGCACCCGCCGTTTTGGAGGCTGCCTCGGCCCCCGCCCACCACAACAGCAGCCTCTGCCTCGGCCACTGCCGCCACGGCTTCATCCGGAAGGTCATCTGGAAGTACGTCTGGATGTCCAGTCTAATTAGCATAATACACTTTTATTATTATAGATTGGAAATGGGGCCAGAAAGAGTCTGCTTCCTATGTTTTGCTGTGCTCGAAAGTGTAGTGTCTAGTGACCAAGCTTCCTTTTGATGGAGTGTTCCATCCTAAACTGGCTGTATTTACTGAGAGCTGGAGAAGTCATACTGTGCTACGCAAAATAATGTAACTGCTCCTAAGGGAAGGAGTCCAGAAAACTAATGCTATTTAAGTTTGACATTGTTATTCTATGACTAGAGGCCCCGTGCACATATTCATGCACAGGAGGAGTCCCTTTCGGTGGCCTGTGGGGATCGGGCTGAAACCCACAGTCCAACTCTGCCTGTAGCTCTTACCTGCCACCCCCGCTCATACTGCCCCACTGTGCCGGCCGTGGGCTGGCGCCCAGTTAGTCCCTATCCAGAGAGGCTCGAACGCCAGCAGCAGTGCTTGCCACCCCTGAGCCCTGCATCTGGTGCCCTCCTGAGTGGAGTGGCCTGCAGGATTGGGTCGAAACTGCCTCTCCAACATCCCCAAGGGGTCCCAGATTATGAGAGGGTGAGGCCAGGCCAAGAGACCCCACCAGTACATAATCAGGGCTGGGAGGGACCTCGGGAGGGCTCCAGGGTGTGTCTGGCCCATCTCACTCATTCCTAATAGGCCAGACACCTGCAGCAGGCTACCTATTGGTTAGAGTGTCTGCCCCCTGGTGGTCAGTGAAGGTCATAGCGAGCAGTTGAGCTGCATTAGCATATCATTAGCATATTATGCTTTGATTGGTTGAACAGTTGACTGGACTACCAGACACTTAACATATTAGGTTTTTATTATATAGGATTCTGCTTCTACTAATGTTGCCATTTTCTGTCAGCCTTATGGAATTTGGTTGGGATTATGTTCATTGTAGATAGCAGTTGATAGGTAGGTATCAAATTTTGAAAGAGCCCATTCTCTTTTATTCTTGGATTTGATATATTTAAAAGGAGAAAGTAAGTGTTGTTAATGGCCTGCTAATAATATAATTAATAGTCCCTCTGGTATAGTCTTTGTGTGTGGTCCTAAAGGAATACTGTATAACAAAGCATTACTCTGATACTTTTAGTGTCTTGTATTTTTCTATTGTTGTTTTAAAATGAAATGTATTTTACTTTTTTCCTTAATAGTGCATGAGCTCTCTGAAGAAGACCCTTTATGCAGGTAGAATTTTATGGGTTTTTAAAAACTATAAGTTACCTAAGGGAAAGCAGAGAAAAGAAACTAAAAGTTCTACAGTGTTCTACTGTGTGCTAGACCCTATATTATATATAACCTGTGTTATATAATCATCACAATAGCTGTCAATGTAGCTGTGTATTGTAGCCTACTTTTTATTAGTGAGGCAACTATAATTCAGGGAGGTGGATGAATTGACCCATGATTCTATAGTTAGCAAGTGGCCAACCCATGATTTGACTGTCAACCTGTTTGACTTCCCAGTCTATTCTGTTGTCCCTCAGCATACACTGATAAGTTCGTATGTAGCGCTGGCATTGAGATATAAATGTGAATCAGACCAACTCAGAAAGTGAAGTCTGATTGTGTGTTAACTCTGATTTAGAGATTTCCTAAGAGGCTTAATTAATCTAAGCATTTATCTTACTCTCCTTGACAATTGTAGTGGTAAATAGGACCTTGCTCTTCCTACCAAAGCTTTTAGGGCCCTTCTCAGTGAGCTATGGCCACAGAACCAAAGGTTGTACCTAAGCAAGGCCTCATCAGTCAAGCGTTGTTAGGTAAAATGATATCTATTTTTCTTGGAATGAATTACAGTGGGGTCTTGACTTACGAGTTTAATTCGTTCCGTGACGGAGCTCGTAACTCAAATTACTAGTATGTCAAATCAATTGTGAACGAGTGAGACACGTGATGCTGGGCTGATGTTGTGGCGTTCACTGTGACATTTGCTGCACCAACTAGTGGTGGGGTATCTGAAGCTGGTTCGTAACCCGAATTTTAGCTTGCAACTAAAAGCAAAAAATGGACCGAGAGACGGCTCATATCGGCAAAAAACTCGTTAGTTGGGACACCCGTAA
>NW_005876651.1:0-9645 GCF_000147115.1 Myotis lucifugus | reverse complement strand
TAAGTTCTGAGAAGTAATTATTTGGTTTATTATCATTCCTTTCAAAAAGAACACAAATCTTTTCTTCAAAGAATTTGAGTATACAATCACACATATATACTTTTTACATTTCCTAATTCTTTACAAATTCTTTTCTAGCAAACAAATCAAGAACATAATTATTTTTATTAAGAACAAGTATAATGTTAGCTTTCAACTTCCTTAAACTACTTTCAAAATCTTGTGGAAGTGATTTGGGTTTAAAAAGTAAGTTAAAAAAAATAGGCAACATATTTTGTTGCTTTTTCAGTTACCACGAACCTCAAGACTCAAGCAGAAATCACAATAAGTCCTCTGAGTTTGCATCAAGCTTTTAGTTTAAAGAGTTAAATAATATTGACTATGTCAACTTTTTTATTCATAACTAGAGACCCCTCAGGGAATGTCAGAGAGCTGGTTTCAGCCAGATCCCCACAGGCCAGGCCAAGGGACCCCACTGGTGCACGGGCCACTAGTATGCATATAAGATTTTTGCTTAATCTCTTCCCGCCCTCCCCACTCCCTCCTTCCCTCTGAGATTCATCAGTCTGTTCCATGTTTCCATGCATGTGATTTCCACTCCTACTTTGAGCATCTGCCCCCTGGTGGTCAGTGTGCATCATAGCTACCAGCCGGTCAGCTGGTGACTTAGGCTTTTATATATATAGATGCCTAGAATTGCATTTCACATTACATAACTTTCCTTTTCATCTCTGCAGCAAGATTCCTTCTTTTGGTTTTAAAGTTCTTTTTAAAATTCCTCATATTACATCTCTTTATTTTATCTGCTTTCCCATCCTTAAACCTTCCTTCATGCATGAATTGCCTTCATTGTTCTTGCTTACCTCCCAATCTCTTCAAAGAGTCTGTTAGATTCCAGTTCCACGTCTATCTGAAACATTCTGTCATCAATTTTCTAACCTATCCAGTCCAAATCCAAAGATCACTATTAGTTCAACTATTTTCATGCCAGTGGTCTCTATTCCTATGTCTGTTTGTCCACACTTCTGATGAATCTTATCTGCTTCTAACTAAAGTCACTCACATGACTGCTGGTAGCCTCAGAAGATCCTTTCAAGCTTACTCACCTGGGCCTCTTCACACAACTGTCTCATGACACGGCAGCTCGCTAACCCAAAATGAGGGCTCCAAAAAAGAATAAGAGAATATTCCCAAGACAGAAGCCACAGTCTTTATATGTAACCTATTCTTGAAAGTGACATACATTACTTCTGCTGTGTGTCTTTTCTTAGAAAAGAATCATGGGGACATAATTACATAAAGTCATGGATACAGAAGGCAGGACCAACTTATTGGGGTGTGGTGGGGTCATTAACTATTTTTAAATATAAATTCCTGGTAATGAAGGAGAAACCAAAATATGTATCAGATTATTATTTAATATTAACAAAATAAACATAATCTGGATGTCTGACACTTTCAAATTAAGCACCCCTACATGGCACATTCTCTAATACTTTCTTTAATCATTTGCCCTGTTTGCATCTGTTCTCTCAGTGTTATAATAGTCCTATATAGTGTTTGGAAACTCTAATACAGTGGTTCTCAACCTGTGGGTCGCGACCCCTTTGGGGGTCGAATGACCCTTTCACAGGGGTCGCCTAAGACCATCAGAAAACACATATATAATTACATATTGTTTTTGTGATTAATCACTATGCTTTAATTATGTTCAATATGTAACAATGAAATTGGGGGTTACCACAACATGAGGAACTGTATTAAAGGGTCGTGGCATTTAGGAAGGTTGAGAACCACTGCTCTAACACAATCCCACTCTCAAAATAAAAGGGAGAGAAAAAAAAGACAATCTGCATTTCACACCCTGCCATGCTCTGGCTGCTCTAGGTGATTAATGATAATGCCCATTTGCCCAAAATATAGAGTCTGCTCACAAATGGGATTGGAAAACAACTTTATGATAAATGTGGAAAATGTATTATTCTTCTCCCCTGGTATATACCTTTCTTTATACATAAAATGGAAGATATTCTTAAATTCTATTTGCACATAATAATGCATGAAATTACAGCAGTTATAACGCTGTGTATTGAGAGGAACTGGTTTGATTTGGTCAACCAAGGGGCACAGTCTATTTTCTTCAGAACTGTGAGAATTATGTATATTGATACCTTACAACCTGCAGAGTTCTTCTAAAGGAAATATTATATATTACACATCTATGGAGACTCTGTACTTTATATGGAAGAGAGAAGTTTGGAGGTTTCATCCTGATACCTTACCTGATGTACCTACTTTTACATAAAGTTTGTGATGATGAGCTTTAGAACAGAAAGGTTAACTGGATCGAAGGAAAAATCATCAATGAAGTACTGAGTCCCTCTGGAAATGATTCACTTCTCTTAACTCCTCTTGGTGAAAAGAAGTGGAGGAATGGCTCCCCGTGACACACTTTGTAAATGATGGAATGTTCCAGGCCTTCACTGAGACAGTGGGGAAAGTCTGTTCACAGTATTTGTTATGCATCTGATTGTTCCTCTAACAAACTAAATGTAATTAAAAATAGAGCAGGGCCATTGCATTTTAATAGCTTGGATCCTTCCCTGTGGAAGAGTCAGCAAACAGTGAAAGAATATGAAGATTCAGCTCGCTAGCACCTGCCAGGCAGCCTTTGTCAAGATTAACAGCATCACACCAGGTTATTAGAGGAAACATAAATACTTTTGAGACTCTGTGGGTAGTTATGATATCACGTTTTATTATCTCCTCCTAAAATGGAATCACTCACTGTAATTGCTTGCCAGTCACAGGCCAACCAACTTGACAGAAGAAATCCTATATACTGGGTGAGGGGCTACAATGCAAAGGCAGCTGACCCAGAGAATGTTTGTAAGGACAACATAAGTACATTTTGATGGCACGTTGCAGCTTCTAGGATAGGCACATATTGTGCCTTGCAATTAGGAGCGGGAATAGCAGTTATTTGAATTCCTATTTGAATAAGGAAATGGGGGTGTGAACATGTTGAAAGATGTGCTCAAGAATCCTGCTGCCTGTAGGTGTGTGTGGCCTTGAGAATGGGCTTGTCTGTTAATTTCTGTCTGTGTTCATTCTGCCGATCTGCATGTTCAACAGCAAACATGTAATGTATGCAGTTTCCTTCCGGACCACGGCCTTCTTTATAAGAAGGTGGCTTTGGAGCATCTAAAATTTCCTGAAAGAAATGATAGAGGATACGCTAAAATGGAAAGAAATTGCAGTTTAGTGAGTGGCCTTCCAGAAGAAGGGAGATTTGATGTTAATTGTGGGACTTTTGAGAAAATATAGGAAGGCGCTTTAGTTTTAAGCAAACTGAAACAACAATGAGATACTGCTACACACTTCCTGCCACTTTGGAATACACTGTGACAGTTTCTTATAAAACTAAACTGCTCTTACCATGTGATCTAGCAATTGTGCTCCCTAATATTTACCCAGGGGAGTTGAAAACTTAATCTTATACAAAAACCTGCACATAGATATTGATAGCAACTTTTTTCTTAAAAGGAGAAAATGATGCATGAGGAGGCACTTTTAATTTTTTTATTATTTGTGTTTTCATGGACTTTATTTCTAAAACTTGATTAATGTGGGATGAGTCAAGAGATTAAGAAGACAGACTGGGAGAAAATATTTGTAAAACTCATTACTGGGTAATAGACTGTTATTCAAATTATACAAAAGTACTCTCAAAACTCAACAATAAGGAAATGAACAACCCAATTACAAATGGATAAAAGGTTTGAACAGATACATCAACAAAGAAGATATACAGATGACAATAAGCATAATAAAAGGTGCTCATCCTCATATGTCATTAAGGGGTTGCAAACTAAAACAATAATGAGATACCACTAGACACTTACTATAATCACTAGAATATAAAACACTAACAGTACCAAGTGCTGATAAAGATGTAGAGAAACAGGAACTCTCATTTATTACTTGTGGGAATGTACAATGACACAGCCACTTTGGAACACACTGTGTCAGTTTCTTACAAAACTAAACTGCTCTTACCATGCGTTCTAGCAGTTGTGCACCCTAATATTTACCCAAAGGAGTTGGAAACTTAAGATTATACAAAAACCTGCACATAGATATTGATAGCAACTTTTTTTCATAATCGCCAAAAATTTGAAGCAACCAAACAAAATGTCTTTCAGTAGGCGAATGAATAAATTGTGTTACAGACAATGCAATGTTGTTTAGTGTTAGAAATAAATGAGCTACCAAGCCATGGAAAGACATAAAGAAAACTTAAATGCATATTTCTAAGTAAAAAAAAAAAGCCAACCTGAGAAGGCTACAGACTACATGATTTTAACTATATGACAGTCTGGAAAAGTAAAAAAAAAATATGGAGATAGTAAAAAGATTAGTGGTTGCCAGAGGTTGGGAGGAACAGGGGTGGTGGTGGTGGTGGCGAATGGGCAAAGCACAAAACATTTTAGGGCAGTCAAACTATTGTGTGTGACACTAAATGTCATTATACATTTATCAAAACTCATAGAATGTACAATGCCAAGAGTGAACTGTAATGTAAGCTCTGGACTTTGGGTGAAATGATGTGTCAATGTAGGATCATCAGTTGCAAGAAAGGTACCACTCTGGAGCAAGATGCTGATAGTGGGGGAGGCTGTGCATGTGTGGCATTAAGGGGGGTTTGTCTATGAGAACTCTCTGTATCTTCAATTTTGCTGTGAACTTAAAACTGCTCTAAAAAGCTTTGCCTTATTTTAATACTGTATTTTTAAAATGTGGCATGGGGAGCATCATATTGATGAGGGGGAATGAGTGCTGTTTCACTCAGCAGCATCATGTGCGGCCAGGAGGGAGCGAATTAATGATACCATGTTTTAAAATCTGTTTGAGGTTTGGAGGAAATACAGAGACGTTTAAGTCAAGACTCCTGGATGCCATACTTTAGCTAATGTATATCATGGCAGAAATTCTGACTGGACATGTAACAGTACATGGAGACTCATTTCTTTTATTACTGTACAAACTATCACTGTCTGTTACACCTGAAGCCTAGACTATCTAGAGAGGAATGATTCATTAGGGTCCAGTTAGTCCAACAGAATGGGACAAGGGAATATGCTCGAAATACAGAATTTCTGGCAGAGACAGCAGTCTCTGCAATAATTCAAAGAAAATAAAACACTTTGTGTGCTCAAATTCTTTATTTCTAACATTATATGCTAGAATCACTGATGAAGTCCCACAGCTATAACCCCTATACCTTGATGTAAATATCTGAATATTAAGAATGTTGTTTTCTTCTTATTTTTTATATTTTTTAAATGTTAAGTTTTATCATAATATTTGAGTCAGATTAAGTTGTTGAATTTTGAGTATTTTAGTGCTTTAAGTTTTCTGATCTTTTTTCCTAGAGTGTAGCCATCTGTCAATATCCAAGTTAGTCTTTTTCCTTTCGCTATTTTCTTTCTCAAGCCACAATCTGAAAAGTTCTTTGTTAAAGACCATTTGCCCACATATTTAGTATTAACCATTGTGCCACCAGTTCTTATTTCATTCTTCCAATCTTTGATGGAAAGAACTCCTTAGTCTCTTACTCTGTCATGACTAGGAGTCCTTGCACATATCTTTTTTGGGTTTCGAGAAGGGGTTTTCTATTGTCACAGAACCCTCCATGCCTCTGCATGCTTGTTCCAACTCCTGGCTACAGATGACAGAGTCACTTGAGGTCTGATTACTGCCTCTGCAGCTAGTGTTCTCCTACAGGTCACTGACATTTTTGGCAAAGTGTTGCTTCCTGACACATCCTCTAGGCACCAAAGCCAAGTAGTTCATCAATCCTCAGGACACATTCTTACTTGGGCAGCAAAACAGTGTATCCCAGGGTGAAGAGAGATCTCAGTTTGCAGCCCCATGGAGTTCGGATGGGAATCTTTGGACCTGAGCCAACATTTAAGCTCCCAGTTAAACATTTTATCTTCCTTATTGTCTTCTCCTGTCATCATCATTAGCCTCTGCCTGTTGTAAATGTCACTGCTGGATTCTAATAGTGAACAAAGCCTAGCTAGCATCCCCAATATACCTGTCACTCTTCGTCTGGCTATATTTTATACGAAAAGATTTCCTTTTCGGAACATACTTCATGCCTAAAGATTTCCTTTCTTTAACAAAATCAATTTTTTTACTTTGACTTACCAAGCATGTATGAACTGAAGACTGACACTGGACCAGGGCTATTTTAGGAGAAGGAAGAAAAAAAAAGGCAAAAACTACAGTCCTGTGGGTGATGTCTTCGGGTAGACCTTTCAAGAAAAAACAAACAAACATATTCTAGAATGGTGACATAAGAATATGCAAGTTCTGCTTTTCAATGCTGTTCATATTCTAACTGTTCTAATTCTTACCATCTTCATTTCAACCACATATATGATGAAGTAGCAGAATATAAATTGGGTTCAGAACCCTGAAGACATTGCTAAAATAAATAGTAAAGAACATGAATAAATATGTCACTCTTTAATCAGCTACCCTGTGGTTTATTCATTATCATAGTGAACATCATGGGTTTAACTCTATGGTTTCTAGTTAAGGTCACTAGTTTAGCATACATTAATAGAGAACTACGGATGTGCATGTGCGAGGTAATATGCAGGAAGCAGAAAATTCAAGATGTTACTGTCTAGCATGGATCATATTTCCTTTGTTTTATCATCCTACTATTCGTCTTTGTTAATTCTAATGAGAGCATGCATATTTTTGGAAATTTACTTTAAACAATGATTTTGTCACATAACTCATCATTTTGAATGAAACACTGAGCTAACCTACTATATTTGATAGTTTTAAGCCCAAATCTAATTGCCATCTAATTGACTGCTTATTAAGAGTTTTAGTTGTAAATTCAGTAGCTTTTAAGCTAAGATTTATAAATGCTCCTGATTTGCTTTCTAACCTAAATGTGAAATGAAAAAACAAGCACTCAATATCTTCCCCCCAAACTTAGGACTTGTTGGCTATTTTGGCTGATGGTTTCTATCCTAGCTTTGGTAAGCTAGTTTTTTATTTTTATTTTAAATGTCTTAGTTTCTTTGTTTATATCCTTTCCTTGAATTCTTCTAATATACACTCTAAATAGATACCCTTACACATAATGTGTGTATATGTCAGGTGAGTTTTGTCTTTGCGGAGTAGTAGAGAATAAGCCATACAAGCAGCCCCTCCCCAAAGCGAGTGAGCTAGCAGATGGAGAGCACAGTATGAAATTAGAGATAACTGGCAGGATTTATTTTTTTTAATGATCCATCTGGAATACAAGGGTCAAGATCATCAATTTTGACACTTACAGAGGAACACAACCTCACTTTACATTTAATTTCTAAGGTTACTTTCTTTAAAAAAATAGTCCTCAGTATTAAAATTTTTAATGTAATAAATAAATAGAGTAAGTTACAAATTACCACAGAATAAATGCTACATTACTATAGAAAAATGAAATATACTCTAACATAAGATATTATATTATGAAATATATTATACTATAAATGGTATTATAAAAATATTTTAGGTAACATTATGAATTGCTGCAGTTAATCACATGAACAATTCTAAACATTCTATGCTAAAGTATACAGAGCTACAAGGTGGAAGCATTAGAGTAGGTTAGAATGATGGTAACTTACAGTGGCCATGGCCAACACCATGACTAAAGTCAGTGGTTATACAACAAAGAAATTTGGCTTTTAGCAACAGTACATGATGCATGTTGTTAGGCTGGTGGGTGTCTCTGCTCCATCATGGCATTTAGGCATTTTGGTTCATGGTTTCTGTGGTAGAGCAAATAATGCACCCCTCTAAGATGTCCACATTCTAAGCCCTGAAACCTGTGAATACATTACCTTCTATGGGAAAGGAAAACAAACAAACAAAAAACTTTGCAGATGTGATTAAGAATCTTCAGATGAGATTATCCTGATTTATCCAGGTGGGTCTAATATAATTCCAGGGTCTTTATAAGAGAGACATAGGAAGGTCCAAGTCAGAATAGGCAATGTGACTGCAGGAGCAGAGAGAAATGAATAATGGAAGCAAAGGTGAAAGGTGTAGAGACATCTGATAATGATGCACTTCTGGCTTTAAAGATGAAGCCAGGGACCACAGGCTAGGGAAAGCAGGTTGCCTCTGGAGTCTAGAAAAGACAAGGAAACAGATACTCCTCTAGAGCATCATCCCGACATGTTTTGTGGAGAAGAAGCCAGCCCTGTGAACCTTGACGTTAGCTCACTGAGACTGATTTTAGACTTCTGACTCAAGAACTGGAAGTTACTGAATTTGTGCTGTTTTAAGCCACTAAATTGTGGTAATCTGTCACAGTAGCAATATAAAACCTGTTCTTTGCCTTAATTTGGGACTTCCAAGGTTGCAGTTGTCATTCCCATTACAGAAAGTGCTAGTAAAAGGAAAAAAATATTGTAGGCACAGCACTAACTTTAAAATGGATAAGAAATAATAATTACAAAAATATAGGCAAACATATTATTGTTAGCTTCTGTTAATTTGAGGGGAAAGTAATCCACATGCACAGGAGCCATGGGAAAAAACGAGAGAGAGAGAGAGAGAGAGAGAGAGAGAGAGAGAGAGAGAGAGAGAGGGAACTCTTAAATTTTTAGAAAACAGGTTGATAAGTTATGGTCAATAAGAAGAAATCTGGAGTTCAACAAAATCATGATGACTATCTGAGGTGATTATACACCAATCAATGAGGAATAAAAAATTAGGAAAAATTTAGAAACTTAGTTTGTAATCACTAAAACATGTGAGGACATCATGAATCTTACTCAAGTAATGGCACAGACCTTTATTAGTCAGGGTGGGGGCTGAAGCACTCTCATGCCTTGGATTGCTCAAGAATCAAGAGAGTGGTATGATTACTAATGAGCAAGAGCTCTTTCACATACAGCACATCCTACTGACAACATATTTTCTCTCTAACCCCTGTGGTCCCACCCAATCCAGCAACTCTGCTTCTATTACGCCACACTCCGGGATGACCATCTTTGCACAAGTCCAGAGGCTTGGGACCAGAATCTAGCTTATCTAGATTCATAGCCATCTCCCTCTTTGGTCCAGAGACTTCTCTGGGCTGTCCCTGATGGGCTACAAGTACCTATGTTTCTGATCACTTAATATTGTTCTTCCTCAGACTTGGGAATCTTATTGCTCTCATGATATTTCTTCCTTTTCTTCTTTCTACTTTTGGCATACCCTACCAACCCCTGATACACCAACCAAGCATAATCTCTTCAATGAACTACTGCACACAAAATTTTCCAACAGGGGCATGACTGTCTTATTGGAGGGAGAAAGGAAGAGACATCACATTGGAAACATAAGACAAATCAACAGCTCAATAAATTATTCCTCTATGACTGTATAATCAAACTAGTACAGAAAAGTTTACTCTGTTTCCCTAAATCATTCCCAGCAATTCTTCATTTCCTCTGAACCAAACCTGTGGAATTTGTAAAACTCTACTTAAGTTATCAGTAAAATAAGCAAATGATTTTCTAGTGATTTTCATCACGAGATAGAGCTCATACACACCTGTTCACTGGTTCTCAGTATGCA
>NW_005876650.1:0-9647 GCF_000147115.1 Myotis lucifugus | reverse complement strand
CTATTCATATTTAGTGCTTACATGCAAAGAGAATGAAATATTTTTCCTCATGGAGAAATCAATCTACTAATTTTTTGGGGAAAATTACATGACTTATACTTTCAATCCTGCAAATAAAAAAAAGTATTTATCTTAACTGCATAAAAAGAACACAATGAATTGACTGGTTATAAGCTTTGATTATCTCCTAGTCATTTGGTTGGCGAAGGAGGATTTCTGCTTTAAGATTAGAGAGTGACGAGCAGCACTGGACAGATAAGACTGACAGCAGTTTATTAGTCACAAGTTCTCACAGCCCAGGTTGCACACCACAAAGGGCCACCTGGAAGATGCCCTTTGGAACAGAGTAACAAGCAGAAACTATGGGAGCATGCCTTATAGTACCAAAAAGTGAGGCGACTCCTGGTTCTTGTGGGAAGTCGTGATTGGCTCCATTAAGCAATTCAGCAGGCTGGCGGGGCACTGCCGTCTGCTAGTCAGCAATAAGCAGGCATCATGCCTGGTCCCATTATAAGAAGGGTGATTTGGCTAGGGGGTCTATGGATGAGAGTTCAGTAGGAAAGGAGATTGTTTCATTCCAGGCTACAGATGTCCAGGTTGTAGATAATACAGTCATCTCCCTTAGCTGTGCTTTTACTTTTCTTGGTTTCAGTTACTGGAGGTCAATCATGGTCTGCATATAGTAAATGGAAAATTCCAGAATTAATCAGTTCATAAATTATAAATTGTGCACAGTTCTGAGTAGTGTGATGAAATCTCATGCAGTCGTGTTCCATCCCACCTGTATGTCCAGCATATCTATTCTGTATTTGCTACTACCTGCCTGTAGCCACACAGTTGCCATCTACTAGTAAGTTATCAGATCTCCTGTCTGTCCTGGTATCCTAGTGCTTGTGTCCAAGTAACCCTTATTTTACTTAATAATTGCACCAAAGTGTAATAGTAGTGATTCTGACAATTCAAATATGCTAAAGAGAAGACTTATAGTGCTTCTTTTAAGTGAAAATGTATGTATGCATAAGAGAAAAGCATAGTAAGAAACCCCCTCCACATACACAAAACAACCTCATAGACACAGACAACAGTATGTTGGTTACCAGTGAGAACACAGAATGGGGAGGAGGTAGAAGAGGGTATAGGGGAGATAAATGACAATGGAAGAAGACTTAACTTTGGCAGATAAACACACAATTCAACATATAGATGATGTATTATAAATGGTGGGTAAGAAAAAAGAAAGAAAGAAAGAAAAAGCATCCTATCTAATAAAGAGGGAATATGCTAATTGACCCTCACACTGTTGCAAAATGGTGGTGCCCACAGCCAATAAAGAGGGAAAATGCTAATTGACTGCCATGCCCTCAAAGATTGCAGTGCCCACAGCCACAAGATGGCCGGCAGGGGAGGGCAGTTGTGAGTGATCAGGCCATCAGGGGAGGGAAGTTAGGAGTGCCTGGGCCAGCAGGGGCGGGTAGTTGGGGGCAACCAGGCTGGCAGGGGAGCAGTTAGGCATCAATCAGGCCGGCAGGGGAGTGGTTAGGGGGTGATCAGGCTGACAGGCAGAAGTGGTTAGGGGCAATCAGGCAGAAGGGCAGGTGAGCAGTTGGGAGCCAGCAGTCCTGGATTGTGAGAGGGATGTCTGCCTGTGGGATCGGGCCTAAACCAGCAGCCGGACATCCCCCAAGGGGTCCCAGATTGGAGAGGATGCAGGTTGGGCTGAGGGACACACAGCCCCAGTGCACGAATTTCATGCACTTGGCCTCTAGTTGTATATATAGAGTTTGGTATCATCTGCAGTTTCAGGTATTCACTGGGGGTCTTGGAAAATGAAACACAAGATTCAAGAAAAGGCAATGGAAAGACAAAGAAGTATGAGCTATTTACAGCCAAGCAGATAATTGCAAAACTACAAATAATGTTCTATTTCTTAATCTGGGAGATAGTTACATGCTGATTATTTTATTAATAATCTTTATGCCACTTAGCCTGTTATATTGTCAGAGAAAGAAGTTCTACATCCTCTCTACAACTGACTTCAGTCTGTCTTTTTCATCTGCTGTGTTTGCTTAACTCTAGACTGTTATTCAGCTGCTGTGCACAACTATGTCCCTACAGTTTGCTGAAGTATTAAGAGACTGTCACACTGGTAAATGCCATGAGCTCCTGAGTGGGCTATCCCAGGCCATCCCTCAATATATTATACCTCTTTTAAACCCACTTGAAGGATTAGTACTTGGCATAACAGAAAATCCCCATGACCCTGTTCTGGGAATAGATTAATGTCTATTTTGATTGATAGGTGATATTGCTGATCTGGTTCTTATGTTAAATATTATTTTGGCTTATATCCATGTGATTAGCTGTGTCCATGAAGCCAAATTTATGGGTCATTTTCTTTACCCATCCAACTTGCCCTTTCACCAATGTTTGTCACCAGTGGCTATTTCTTCTGTCTTGTAATCCTCATAAGGGTATGCAGAACCTCATCTCTTTCCTTCTTGATCTCCAATTTTTGAGTTTTCTCATAACATACATTAATGTGATTATATATGTTCCATTCATAATATACATATATAACAGCTATATTTCCTTTCATTTATACAATAGTCATTTTAAAAAGTGTTTATTAAGCTGCACCAGATACTGAACTAAATAAAATTTTTACTGGCCTTTTCAATCTTAGAATGTGGGAAGGAGAAGTGCAAATAACAATAAAACTATAAAAACAAATTGTGAAGACCACTGTAAAGAAAAATATCAGGATCCTAAAAAAGGAACTAATGAAAAAGACAATTTTAGATAGAATAGTCAATGCAAGGCTCAGTTTAAAAATTATTATTTAATATATATTTTTACTTAATTTATTTATATCTATACACCTATACCCTGATATTTATTGTTATGATATAACAAATGCAGTCAGAAGTTTCTTAAAATCACCTGATTTAATATTGTGGTTTATTATTTTAAAATGACCATTTATGTAGAATCTTTTAAAATTTGGTAGTTTTGTTTCTTCCTTCTTTTCAATCATATTTGCCTTCACTTTAGCTACCACTCATCCTTCAACTATAGCCTAGTGTATCCTTTCACATTATTCTCTGTGCTTTTATAATATCTAAACACACACACACATGTCAGCCTGAATACTGTTTAAAATATCTTGGAAAATTCTCTTTAGCTTAAATATCATAATTCTAACCCTTTCATTTTAATGAATGTATAATATTCCATGGAAAGAATGTGTCAATTATTCTCCTATTGTTGGGCATTTACTTTCATTTCAGTGTTTGTGAATGAAAAAATCATGTGTAGAACATATTATGATGAACCATTTATATGCATGCTTTTCCTCAGTTTTATGAGATCTATCCACAGGGATTTTGGATGGAACATT
The DNA here is from genome assembly GCF_000147115.1 of Myotis lucifugus. NCBI lineage: Eukaryota > Metazoa > Chordata > Mammalia > Chiroptera > Vespertilionidae > Myotis > Myotis lucifugus. The sequence continues at coordinate 6,250 of NW_005876650.1, read as the reverse complement.
GTGGTTTAAATAGATATTCCCAATGTTCTCTACAAAATGGCTGGGATATGACATATGACCATCACTAGGAGAACCTTCTCTGAACATCTTCTAAGAAAAGTTTTTCCTCCCCTTTTCTAGCCTATTTTGTCCCACAATAATAACATACCCTGTTTTTAATGCTACAATCTCATTAAAAGAAAGTATATTTAAAGGAATTAAATGTTGGAAGTCTTCCATTATGTGTCTATGATATTTATTCACTATATAAATCACATTATATAGTTTTTCTCACCCTACTAGGTTTGCCTAATTGGATAGAGCCTTGGCCTGCGGACTGAAGGGTCCCGGGTTCGATTCCAGTTGGGGGCACATGCCTGGGTTGTAGGTTCAATCCCCAGTAGGGGGCATGCAGGAAGCATCCAATCAGTGACTCTCATCATTGATGTTTCAATCTCTCTCTCCTTCATCCTTCTTCTCTGAAGTCAATAAAAATGTATTAAAAAGTAAATAAAATTAAATTCAGTTTAAATATATATATATATATATTTAATATATATAATGTAATATATATATATATATATATATATATATATATATATATATATAGAGAGAGAGAGAGAGAGAGAGAGAGAGAGAGGATACTACAGCATTTGGACAGGTTCAAGCCTGGGACTATTGAGAGGGCACGGTCCTCTCGTGGCAAAGCCATGTGCAGGTCCTACCTTGGAGTTTTTGTGAATGAAAAAAGGCTATAATTGTAAGCTTGACCTTATGGTCCAAACCTGTGGTCCCAGGTGGTTGAGTGGGCTGCGGGAGGTATAGCAAGTGTTGCCAAAACAAAGCTTGATAGAGTTCTCAGATGCATGTGATTAAGTAGATTCTAAATTTGCAAGAACATTGTAAATATCTTGACCATGCCCTTGCTTTGCCTCATGGGATCTGTCTATAAAATAAAGACTCAGCTTGCAGGCTGTGTCATTGTCTCTCCATCAAAGAACAGTGTCCTGCCAGGCCCCAGCTATAGTCTCTTGTCTGTTTTCTTTAATCCTTCACTGTCCCTCCTCAGGTTCACCACTGGCCATGTTGGATGCAGGAGATTATATATATATATATATATATATATATATATATATATATATATATATGTTTTTCTCCAGATCAATAGATTTGTACTTTATTTTACCCATTATTTTAGATATTACATGCATTCAAATTTGTATGATGAGTATATGTAAGACGGTTCATAGATGATGAACACTGCATGTTATTGCACTCTGCCACCAAGAAATAAGAAGAGCTAGTAGAAGTAAAATAGAAAAATAGGATGATTTTCCCAAAGCTGTCTTCATTTTCTTCTTCCTAAGTATCTCAAATCACAACAAAAATGTTTCCTAAAATAATAAGACTTATTACCCAAACTTTTGGTGGCTAAGATAAAAGGTCAGCTCTTTTCAAATGCAGATTCCAGAGTAGCCAGAATTAAAGAGAATGCTTTTTTATGACGTAGACATATGGCATAGATTAGAAAATGGATAATAATGGGTTTTGATTGGCTGGCTAATATTCTAATGAGATAGATTAATCAATGTAAACCACATAGCTCAGTTGAAGCAGCCTTTCAAATTGCCAATTTCATTTTCTTCCAGCAGAGAAAATGCCAATCTTTTCTTGTGTAGTAAAATCATCTTGTTATAACAACTAAGCAACTCCGGAGTTACTGTTATTGTGGAACATCTGGTAACTACAAGACGTGGCTCCTCAGAGGAAACCACATCACTGGAAAATAAGAACTTGCTCAACCTCATCGTATTTCATGTTTTGTTATACTCTAGAGTATGGCTGCCTCATAATACAGTAATCACTTTTCTTCAACACCATAAATGAACCCACAGATGCTACACTTTGCTATAATTGGAGTAGCTAACCATAAATAAATAATCAAAATAAGAATATATGCATGTTTTAAAGGTTGAATTGAAAAAAAATTACGGAGTGATGACCTATATCAATAAGACCATGTCTATCACATTTATTCTTGAAGAAATACAAGATAGACTAGATTATTCACCTGACCTTATTATTTTTCATACTGCATAATTTACTTTGAAATTTATTCCAATGAAATTACAAAAGATCTGGAAGAGTGGCAACCTCTTTTTTTTTTTTTTTAATATACTAGTATTTTCATCGATTTCAGAGAAGAAGGGAGAGGTAAAGAGAGATAGAAACATCAATGGTGCCGAAACCGGTTTGGCTTAGCGGATAGAGCGTCGGCCTGCGGACTGAAGGGTCCCAGGTTCGATTCCGGTCAAGGGCATGTACCTGGGTTGCGGGCACATCCCCAGTGGGAGGTGTGCAGGAGGCAGCTGATCGATGTTTCTCTCTCATCGATGTTTCTAACTCTCTATCTCTCTTCCTTCCTCTCTTGTAAAAAATTAATAAAATATATTAAAAAAAAAAAAAAGAAATATCAATGGTGAGAGAGGATTATTGATCCAGGATCAAGCCCACAACCCTGGCATATGCCCTGACCAGGAATCAAACAGTGACCTCCTGGTTCACAGGTCAATGCTCAACCACTGAGCCACCATGGCTGGGTGAGTGGCAACCTCTTTTACATCATTGTCAGCCAGCTTATTTATATTTTAACAGTTTAATGATTTGCCATGTTTGTATTTTGAATAGATGTTAGACTTATCCTTCTTTATAGTATTATCTTCTGTTTCTGCAAACTATTTTTATTGTATTTGTTATGTCCCTAAAGTTTAACCAAATTTTGTTTGTTAAGCTCAACATTACAACAGGTAAAATTAATTCTTTAGTTTGTTTAGTAAATACTTCTAGAGCTTAAAATAAAAAATCTGTGCACAATTTGATTTACATAACCTTGTCAATTTCTTTAGAAGTATAAGAGATTTAGAATAAAACATAGAACAGCTTAATTGTTGATACCATGCATCAACCATTAACATCAGTTAATTCATGGTTGTGAGAAAAACATAGCATATGAGAATGCTTAAGTTATAGATAATATCTAATTTATTTAAGTACAATGGAATCTTCTAAAATAACATAAAATCTCTAAGTTCAAATACTACATGAAAACCTTTTAAAAATGTAGTCTTGTAATACCCTGTTCCTCGTAATCAGTTTAACTTTACTTTTGGCTACAATTTATGAATAACTCAAATAGCATACATTGAAGAATAGTCCACATAAGAGTTGAAGTAATAATCCTATATAATAAAAGCCTAATATGCAAATCGACCAAATGGCAGAACAACCGGTTGCTATGACACACACTGAACACCAGGGGGGGCGCAGACGCTCAACTCAGGAGCTGCCCCACACCCACAGGCTCCAGGCCAGCCAAGGCAGATGCCAGCAGGGGCCCCCCTGATCACCCCACTGGTTTCCCCGCAGAGGGAGGTGACTGGTTGCAGTGGCATGGGACAGGGCTGGCTGGCAAATGGGTTGGCACCGCCCCCTGATTGTCCCACCTGTGGGAGGTGACCTGTGACAATGGTGGAGAGATTGGGGGGCGGGGCAGGCTGACAAGCAGGCCAGCACGGCTCCCCAATCGCCCTGCTGGTCGCCTCTAAGGTGGATGTTAGTGGAGTCCCCCCAACCACCCCGCCAGTCACCCCACAGATTGGCTCTGATTGCTGGCCAGGCCTAGGGACCCTACCTGTGCACAAATCTCGTGCACTGGGCCTCTATTACAATAATAAAAATGTTTGTGTGTTTTCTTGAATTTTCACTATTAGTAGTTTTTTTTTTTTCCTTCCATTTGAGTGGTTGGCCAACACAAATATCTATTAACATGTTATATGTGTATAATTGATATTGATTTGGATGTAGTACTTGATAGGCCATATCTTTCTTTTGAATTAATACTTCTAAGCTTCATGATTTGTTAATATGCTTGCCTTAGATGTAAAGCCCATTTTGAATGAGTTCCCAAGGACCTTCAAATGGTCAGAACCATTATGAATGCAAGATGGTCTACTTTTTCCTTTGTTCTTTAATGATTTGTAACCTCAGCAGCATGGTTATTTTTATGCAAAATTGTAGCTGAGAAAAACAATTTGCATAGCTCTAAATTTTGGAAAAATACTATGCATTGATGATTTTATAAAATATAGATACAAATTGAAAAGCAACTTTCCACAGTCTAACCATAAGGTATTGTTCAAAAGATTAGTATGTGTATGTTACTTCTTAATAGTTTCTGTACAGAAAAAAAATTATACTCCAAAAGGCAAATTACCAATTCTCATTTCGGCATATTCCCAAATGGGTTTCAGTTTTAATATCTGTCTGTGTGATAGATAGTAACTAAAACTTAATTAATTAATTAATTAATTGATTTTTAATTCTCACCCAAGGATATGTTTTTATTGATTTTAGAGAAGAGGGAGAGAGAGAAAGAGAGAGAGAGAGAGAGAGAGAGAGAGAGAGAGAGAGATTGATGTGAGATAGAGTAACATCAGTCAGTTGCCTCCCATATGTATCCTGACCAGGGATCAAACCTGGGTAAATGCCCTGACTTGGAATTAAAGTCACAACCTTTTGGTGTATGGCACGATGCTGCCACCACCTGAGGTGCCTGGCTAGGGCTAGAACTTATTTTTGATATATTTCCTACATTTTTACTGTGCAGTTATTGAATCGCACAGACTAAATAATCTTCCAAATACTTTGGGTAGAAAGATAATTTGATCTTTGATATTTTACAATAAAATCTGGACTAAAAATATACCTACACATTTTGGTTTTCCAATAATTTGCCTTCTAACTATGTGTGAACTTAATAAATTCAAATTAAATAAAATATTTGAGAATCTACAAAATCCAGCATACACTCTAATTCCAATTAAAATAGTGTTCTCTTTATGCATGGAAGGAGACAGTGTGTTCATCTTAGTTACTTATCTATTAAATTTTGGTCTGTGTCATTAAGATTCTTTCAAAGCGAGGATTATAATTCTTTCAACTGATGAAGCAGTTGTCACATTAAAGGAATGTGAAATTTGAGTCATCATTTTATTGACTCAGAGCTCATGAAGATTCAGTGAGTTATTGTACTGCACACTAATGTCTTCTTTTTGCAGTTATGATAGATAATATCAGCAAGGCCAGGACAAAGGAGAGCAAGTCAAAATCATTTTAAATTAAAACATCCTAAATTCTTCTGTACTAAAAAGTTTCGACTGCAATACAGTAGAAAGATTTTAAGTCTCAAAGGTGACATCAGATTGTGGTGAGAATATGGATCATGTACTACTTAGTCTCTAGGGCCCAATCTGCCTTTCCCACCATCTGATTAGCATAGACAGGTATTTGAGGAGGGGAAAAATGCAAAGTGAGCTTTATTTAAGTTTTAATGAAATCATGTTCTTCTCCTAGCAGTTTTCTATCATATTAACAATGTTTTTTTTAAAGGCATGAATATTAAATTTGTCTAATACAGTGCAAAATTATCTTATTAAGAACTAACTTGTTATAATAGTGGGAAAGGAAAGTAATACAATATAGCACTAATTCAATTTGATGAAAGTCACTGAAACAGAAAAGCAGCTCATTTTTCCACACGGATGTCAAAAAATATTTATCATGTGTTGCCGAAACCGGTTTGGCTCAGTGGATAGAGCGTCGGCCTGCGGACTGAAAGGTCCCAGGTTCGATTCCAGTCAAGGGCATGTACCTGGGTTGCGGGCACATCCCCAGTAGGAGATGTGCAGGAGGCAGCTGATCGATGTTTCTCTCTCATCGATGTTTCTAACTCTCTCTCTCTCTCTCTTCCTCTCTGTAAAAAATCAATAAAATATATTTAAAAAAAAATATTTATCATGTGTCATTTCAAAGACTTTCTTCTTTAAACCAATATATTCCTAGTCCATTATATGATGGACTGAGACATATTATATAGTTCAGAAAGACAGGCAGGTCCAGCTTTAATTTGAGAGGATATTTTGCTATTTAATAATCTGAAGAAATATGTAAAAAGGGAGAATAAATCTGGAAAATGAAGAGGACCATGATAGTACTTGATGAACATATTTCATTAAACCAGGGCCAAATTTGGAAAAAAAAAAGTTAGCTTCCCTCAGGGATAAAAAAAAAAATGAAACAAGAGAATTCCCAAGAAAAATTTGTTTTTAGAACTCCCCTCGGGAATGGGCTGTAAAATAGAAAAACAAAAGGTGTGGCATGCCCCTTATCCCTATAGGGATGGCATTTCTTCCACTAGGCCCCACATTTTTCC
>NW_005876649.1:0-9649 GCF_000147115.1 Myotis lucifugus | reverse complement strand
TCATGGCTCTAACCAGGACCATTTGCTGCGAGAGATCTGGAAGTCCTTGGGGAAAGGGCTCTGCTTTGCTAAGTCAACGTCAGAAATCTCACGGGCCTGAGCAAACAGCTCATTAGAACAGGCAGCCCAGAATGACCGGGTGTGGTCAGGCAGTCTCATCTAGCGGATAGAGAATGAAAACTGTAAAGAATATGCAAAATGAGACATTTAATGTGATTTTTTAAAAAATCATCACTGTTTTTAATAATCTTCCAGGCTCTAAATTTCCCACAAGAGCGAGATGGTCTAAACTTCCCTACCCAAGGGAGGAGGGATGGAAAGACATCAGCAACCTTCATAGTTTGGCCTACCGACGGCCACCCTAAAGTGGGCAGTAAAGCTCTGTGGTTGCTCCTGGATCTGTTGGCCACATTTTTCTATCTTTCTTTTTTTTCTTTTTTCAGAGAGGAAGGGAGAGGGAGAGATAGAAACATCAATGATGGGAGAGAATCATTGATCGGCTGCCTCTTGCATGCCCCACATTGGGGATCGGGCCTGCAACCCCGGCATGTGCCCTGACCGGGAATCAAACCATGACCTCCTGGCTCATAGGTCGATGTTCAACCACTGAGCCATGCCGGCCAGGCCCCATTTCTTAATTTCTTCCTCTTCTTTTCTGGTAAAATGAGGCACCAGTATCTTACCCTACCAGCTGCAAGGAGGTAGTGAGCCAATTCGTTTCTTCAACAAGCCCCAAAGCCAGATCTCTGTGGGGCAATGTTAGGAGCGAAGGTCTGGTGGCTCACAGGCCTGCCCTAGGGAGAGAAGCATCCTACTGTGGCACAAACCCCAGCCGCTCCTGACTCACTTCTGGGGTAGGAGAGGGTCGGTCCAGGAGAAGCTGGGCTGTCCTGGCCTCTCCCCTCTTGGGGAGATGGCCCGGGGCGGACGGGGTGGGGAACAGCCCTACCCCGGCTGCAAGCACAGGAAGTGCAATGCACAAAACCTTTGGCTGAGGCTTATTTAAGGTTCCCTGCCCTTTTCCCTCCCCGCCTTGCATATAGTTTAAACTCTCCACACTAAGTCATTCAAGCCTGGAGCCACCAGAAAAAAGAAGGCGCTGTTTGGGGGATGGCAGATGATCAAGAGTTCAGACAGCTGCGATGAAGGATTAGTTGTGGGTTTTTCTCAGGGCCTCGCTACAAACTGTGTTGTAGCTCCATGTGCAAACACTATTAAATGAGAATGTTTGCTCTGGCACCGGTCCACCTCCTCCCGACAGCTCCAGCATTGAATTTTTTTTTTTTTTAACTGAAGGCGCTTAGGTTTACAGCTCACATTTAAAACTTAAAAACGTTATTTCCATAAATGTTGGCAGAAACCGGCCCCTGTTTATCCCACCGGCAGTCATAATAAACCCTTTCCCGCTGACAATCTAACAGATCATTTTCTGTTTGCCACCGAGTTTGGTTCAATACAATTTTTGTGCTCTTAACATTCCCTTAGCAAGAAGCCCTAAAAGCAACCTTTCCTAAGGCGGCCTTTGTGGACGATGGACCCAGTGGTTCTCTGGGATCCCAGAGGTGAGAACAACAGGTTCATGGCAGTAAATAGAAAGTCTCAGGACTCGGAAAGATATCAGTACGTTGAATATGTTGATATCTGAGACATTTTCAGACAATTAGTCCCTTTTAAACCTATGTGTACACACACACACACACACACACACACACCCTCAGCCATTCACTGCCAATGTCTGAACATGAACAGGGGCCTCAGCGGGTCGCCTCAGACCTGCCCAATGGGTGCCCTTGCCCGGGTTACCAGACCAGCGATGGGGCTGGACAGATCCCCCAGCCCCTGGGTGGGCGGCCCAGCCTGAGGACACCAAACAGAGAACCGTTTGGTGGGTCAGAGGGCAAGTGAGGTATCGTGGGCAAGTATGGAAACGCACACAGCTCACAAATGTGTTCGTTTTTTGTTGTTGTTGTTGTTTTTTCAAAGACAGAGCAGACCGATGCTGAACCCATGAGGTCCAATCCAGGAATCTTATAGGCCCATATAAGAAACCCGTTCAGGGAGGCGCTGGGTGGTCACAGAGTGCAGCCCGCACACCGGGGTTTCATGGTGGGCTTGGAGAAACCAGCTCACCTTTTTGTTTTTCAAGATTGGTGTTGTTTCCCTTGAAGTAAACAGTTTAATAATCCGGTTCTACAGCCTTCAACCAAAGCGAGGTGCCGACGATGTGGATCATACTATCCCTGGGGTTTCTTCCTCAGGGGACATGGCTAGGATGGGGGTGGAGGTGATTTTCAATCCCCAGTGAAAAGAGGCCAAGTTCAGAGAGTGAATGAGGACACCACCACCACCACCACCACCACCCAACCCTGTGCGGAAAAACATCACCCACATAAAGCTCAGCCCAGACTCAGATGCAAAGGCAGAGGGCCAGGCGGAAGCTCCGCAGGCCACAGAGGTGGAGTGAGTCAGACCCCCCAGCCCAGCCCTGGCCCTGTGGTGGTCTCTGTGCATCTCCTCACACACTGGGAAGGTCAACTGCAGCCAGGAGCTTCGGGGGAGCTAAAGAGCTGCTGGGTGCACCACCCCCATGATTCAGGAACCCTGGGGCTGGGCGTCCACTCCCTGGGTCCCCCCTCTACTCTGTAGTCCTGTCCTATGATCCTCTTCCCCACGGACTTCAAAAGGAAGTCTCTCCGGTGGAGTAGAGGGTGGGACAAGGGAAGAAAGGAGAACCCCGCATCCCATGAGCTGGGGTGCAGCCATCAGTGATGCCAAGAACACTGACTCCTTTGGCCACGCTGCCCCCTGGGAGTACAGACTCTGCTGATGTGGGCAAATTCAGCCAAAGCCACAGGAGTAGGTTACTGTCTTGAGCTGAGTAGCCTAGATCTTGGCATGAGGACTTCACGTGGGTAAAAAAGGAAGTGCTCTCAGGAGAAGGGAAGTGGGGAAGGACAGTACCGCACGAGAAATAGGGTGCATCACGTTCCCAGAGGCTGGAACAGTGAGATGGGGGGAAAGGAAGCTGGACAAGCAAAAACGTGTTTTCCACCACCAGTGACTCATCCTCATACTAAAGCCCCCAAACTCGATGTCCCTTCATTCCTTTCCGGGCCATTGTGGGGAAAGTCCTGTCTCCTGCCTCCATCCCCGGCGTGTCCCAACTAGACTAAATGGCTTATCGGAGGAGGGAATAAGGTCGAACTTAAAAAGCTCAGATTTCAGAACCCCACACTCTCCTGTTTTTCTCCAACCTCAAAGGTGGCTCCTTGTTAGTCCTCCTGGTGGGATTCTCATTGCTCATGGGGATAAAAAAAAGATTAAAATCTGGAAGAGCAGAAAGGTCAAAGTAGGTTTTCACGATGATCATCTTTTAGTGTTTTTCTTATTTAAAAAATAATATTGGTTTTTTCTGGGGGGGAAAATTGGAAAGACTGGTGAGAAATAGGTATGAACATGAAGAAGGCGGGTGTGAATATGGGGAAGACAGGTGTGAAGATGGGGAGGTAGGTGCAAACACAGAGAAGGCAGGTGTGAACACAGCGGAAGCAGGTGTGAACACAGGGGAAGCAGGTGTGGTCACAGGGAAGGCAGGTGTGGTCACGGGGAAGGCAGGTGTGGTCACGGGGAAGGCAGGCTCACCCCTGTTATATGTAGTGAGAGACGGAGCTTCCCTTTCACTTCAGAGAATAAAGAGAAGGCTTTGAGGTATCAACCACTTGGGCAGTTGGGAAAAGGAAGGCAAAGAATCTGTGTTTCCTGAACATCGAAGGGAAGTGTCCTTGTCTCCTGTGGACTAGCTGGTCTCCTCCAGCTCCAAGAGGTCATCCACGTATTCCACCACCTCTCCCTGCAAGAGACAACAAGACGCCTCTGCTGAGTGGGCTGCCTGGCTTTAAAGTGCGGGGAGCAGAGACTGTTTCCCAAGAGGCTGTTGTGGGCCCCTGCTGGGGCCATAGCAGCCCTTCGCCCCTGCCCTGGGGCCCAGGGGACCTGGCTTCTCCCTGGGAGGGGCCCTGGCTCCCACTCCATGTGAACATGGAGTCAAGTGCCCCCACAGATGCCCTGTGCGAGGTGGGCAGTTCAGCCACCTCCAAAAGACCCTGCTCGGCAGCCCCCTTCTGTGCCTCCTCCCACCTCTACCCTCTCCCGTTAGCTGTTACCCCACAGAACACTTTCGATCTGTTCCTTGTCTGCCTTGATCACCAGACCACGGGCTTTTTGAGACCAAGACCTGGGTTACTTTTCGGAACGTTTCCTCATCGGTGACATGAGAGAACTCTCTCTACTGAATCTTCATGACAAAAGCAGCCAGCGAAGTAGGAATAGAAGGGGGGTTCCTCAACCTGACAAGGGCGCACCGAGATCCCGTTTCCCAGGAATATAGTGGTGGTTTACGTCTTCTTCCATCTGGATGTCTTTTACTTATTTTCCTTTACTAATTGCCCTGGCTAACGCCTCCCCCACAATGTCAGATAGAAACGGAGAGACTGGGCACCCTGTCTTGCTCCCAGTCTTAGAAGGAAAGTATTGTTTCAGCATTTAGTATGTTGTTAGCTGTGGGGTTTTTCGTGTTTTTGTTTTTGTTGTGCACTCTGTCGGTCGAGGAAGTCCCCCTTCTATTCCTACTTTGTTGGGTATTTTTATCAGGAAGGTTCAGTGAGGCTCTCTCATGTCACAGGGGAGGAAACAACTTCAGAAAGCTAGAGTGACGTGCAGGATGACAATATCAATATGACAAACCAACTGTCTTTCTATACACTCGCAATAAGTAATGGAAAAATGAAAATAAGAAAACAATTCCATTCAGTTAGCATCACGAATAACAAAATTTGCCCTGGCCAAGTAGCTCAGTTGGTTAGAGCATCATCCTGATACACCAAGGTTGTGGGTTTGATCCCCTGTCAGGGTACATACAAGTATCAACCCATGGCCCTGGCTGGTTTTGGCTCAGTGATTATTAGAGCCTCGGCCCTCGGACTGAAGGGTCGTGAGTTTGGTTCCTGGTCAAGGGCATGTACCTCGGTTGCAGGTTCAATCCCCAGCCCCTGTCAGGAGGCAACCAGATGATGTGTTTCTCTCACATCAATGTTTCTCTTCTCTCTCTCTCCCCTACATCCCCACTTCTTCCCTCCCTCCCACCATCAAAATAAAAATAATAAAAATATTAAAAAAGAATGTTTATTATTGCCCTAGCCAGTTTGGCTCAGTGGATAGAGCAAAGGCCTGCGGACTGAAAGGTCCCAGGTTCGATTCTGGTCAAGGGCACATGCCTGGGTTGCAGACTCGATTCCCAGTGGGGGGCATGCAAGAAGCAGCCAATCAATGATTCGCTCTCATCATTGATGTTTCTATCTCTCTCTCCCTCTCTGAAATCAATAAAAATGTATTAAAAAATGTTTATTCTTTAAAAAAAAAAATCAACACATGAATGCATCAATAAGTGGAGCAACGAAAAGTCAATGTTTCTCTCTCTCTCTCTCTCAAATCAACAAATTAAAATAAAAAGAAGAAAGGAAAAAAAGAAGAAAGGCTTATCAAGTTCCCCTTAAAAAAAAAAAAAGATGGTTGGAGGCTCCCATGGTGGGTCCTGGAGCACCCACCGTGCTCCGTGCTCCATGCTCCGTGCTCCATGCTCCATGCTCCGCAGGGAAATGCGGCGCTGCAGCCTGGGTTCCTAGAAAGCCGCTCTGCCCATGCCAGCGCCGACTCCCATTAAAACGCCCACAGACACCGCGTGTCTCAAGGTCCCCTTCTGTTTCTTATTTCAGGGATGACTCGCCTCCCAGTGATTTTAGCAAAGATGTGAGTAATATTTTCTCTTAGCCAGACGTGTGCTAAACATGAAAACTTACCTCATCATCATCCATTATATTCTCCTGAGCAAAGTCATACAGCTCTTTCTGGAGCGTCGTCACGTTAAAGAACTGAACCGCTTCCTGTTCAGACACAGACAGGGAACAGTTTACGGGACCAACCTTTTAATATTAGGACCAGGAGTGGGAGGAATAGGGCATGGGGTTTCTTTTGGGGGTGACAGAAATATTTAAAATGAGGTAGTGGCCATGGTTGCACCACTCTGTGAATATACTAAAACCAGGACTGGTGCCCCTTCCAAGGGTGAATTTTACGGTATTTAAGTTATATCTCATTAAAAAAAACAGCAGCCAACCTCTAGTGAATGATTGTGTGAGTGTGTTTGTAGGTGTGAAGGAAGATGTATGACTGTGTGTGTGTGTGTGTGTGTGTGTGTGTGTGTGAAGGAAGATGTATGAATGGCAAACCAGGACCACATACATACCGGTAAATTCCAATGAAAGTACAAGTTAAGAACAAAGATCATTTAGAAAAAACCTTTTGAATATAATATATAATCCATGGAGTTCCCTAACACAATTTGAAGCTGAGTTTGTCCAGGGTAGGATTAAATGATGGTCCATGAGTAAACGAGCCCACCACGAAGCTGTTAAAAATAATAAATAACATGCCGAAACCGGTTTGGCTCAGTGGATAGAGCGTCGGCTTGCGGACTGAAGGGTCCCAGGTTCGATTCTGGTCAAGGGCATGTACCTGGGTTGCGGGCACATCCCCAGTAGGAGATGTGCAGGAGGCAGCTGATCGATGTTTCTCTCTCATCGATGTTTCTAACTCTCTATCTCTCTCCCTTCCTCTCTGTAAAAAATCAATAAAATATATTAAAAAAAAATAATAATAAATAACAAAGCAGGTGTATAGGTGTGACGTGGAAAATGTTCATGACCTGCTAGGAAGACAAAGCAAGCTGCAAAACAGTATGTAAAGTGTGAGCCTGTTTCCGTACAAATAAATAAATACGGGCTGTACAGATGACTAAATGTGCAGCTATAAGGCAGGGGGTAAAGAGAAAGTATGGGGTGACGAGGGAACACTTTTACTTTCTGAGTAAAATGTTTCTGTAATGGTTTGAAATCTGTAGAATTTTCACTGGTTTAAAAATCAGAAGACAGCAGTAAAATGTTAGAGAGCAAAACACAGAAAATAAAATGAGTTTCCTTTCATTTCCCAATAACCCCTTCTCTTCAGGTGCAAAGCAGTCTCCTGAGAATGAAGAGGAGGAAAGGCCCTGGCTGGTTTTCTCAGTGGTTAGAGCATCGGCCTGCGCACCAAAGGGTCTCGGGTTCAATTCCCAGTCAAGGGCACGTACCTGGTTGCAGGTTCGATCCCTAGCCCTGGTCACTTGAGCCTGCAGGGAGGAAACCAACTGATGTGTCTCTTTTGCATGGATGTTTCTCTCTCTCTCTCTCTCTCTCTCTCTCTCTCTCTCTCTCTCTCTCAAAATCAATGGAAAGAATATCCTCGGGTGAGGATTAACAATAGATAGATGATAGATAGATAGATAGATAGACAGACAGACAGACAGAGGAGGAAAGGAATGTGATGGCCGGTGCACTGGCACTTACTGGTCTGGGCTGGAAATGCTCGTCCGACAGGCCCCACTTGTCCCTGTGGTACTGGTAATACACCAGGTTCTGCTGCATGACCTTGTCGTTGGGGTCAAAGAGCAGGTAGCTGACCGCGCAGGGCGCTGCGTTCTTCAGGTCACTCACTGGGGTTAGGGAGAAAGAGGAACAGGACATTGATTGCTCTCACCTGCCACCCTTCCTTACAGCGCAGCTTGCTAAAGGAAAAGGAGGTGCATGAGCCCCTCCCGGCAGCCCCTCCCTCCGAAAGCCTGCAACCAACCAGGATCATCCCTGGGCGGGCAGGTCACAGACGGGGTCTCCATGGCAGCCTGGAGTTTTGAAACCTGGAAGCTCCTTGTTAGGCAGATGCCTTTGCAGAAATGCCTACTATCTTCCACCTCAGGCTCTGATCTGAGCTGGTCTCACACCCGTGGAACCGGAGAAGCCTGGGGCCCAAGGCCTAGAATGCCGTGGGGCTGAGGAGAGTGAGGGAGGATGTGCTTAGCAAATGGGCCTCCCCATTGGGGTCCTCAAGTGCCCGGGTCCCATTTGGATGAAACCACAATCTCCAGATTCAGATGGGCCCTCCGATAGCTAAACCAAACCTAGAAAACCCAAAAGGACGGTGGACTCTCCAGGCTGGAAGAGATTTGAAAAGTCACCTGGGCCTGGCCAGTATGACTCAGTGGATAAGCATCGACCTATGAACCAGGAGGTCATGGTTTGATCCCCAGGCGGGGCACACGGCAGGAGGGAGCCGATCAATGATGCTCTCTCATCATGGATGTTTCTATCTCTCTCTCCCTCTCCTTCTCTGAAACCAATAAAAATATATTTAAAAAAAAAGTCACCTGGTCTTTTCATCTCCTGGAAGCAAGGTTCCCTCCAGCCGCCCTCCTTAGAGTTGCCCCACCTACAACAGCACAGGAGTTTAGGAGAGGTTGGGATTTGTCTTAGGGCTGGGGACAAGGAAGAAGGCACATTCCACCCCATTTACAACCCAGGAGCACTACCAGTACCTTTGCTAAAGCTCTGGGTATGAGTAAATCATGCCGCCTAGTGGCTGTTTCTGGTAACGACAACTTTAAAACCAGGCTTTTATGAGCCACTTCTTCTCAAGGCCCAGAAAGGGGTCAAGTGTAAGTAACACCACCAGCACTCAAGAAATTAGTGCAGTAGGTAAAGTTATGTCCACTGGAAATGTTCTGACTGATAACGTTCAGGCGAAGGGAGGACCAACGGGAAGGAAACTGTAACAGTCAGAAAAGTAAGGCCCATGACGGGGAGGAAGGGGAGTTAACGACAAAAAGAACAAACACCTTTATAAAGAGTTTGCTCTGTGCCAGCGTGTGAATACCCTCAGCATTCCATGTCTAGCAACTGCTTTAATCCTCACCACAATCGTATGAGGTCAGGGCTATTGTCTACTTTACAGCTGAGGAAACTGAGACACAGAGAAGTGACAAAGCTAGAAATTGCCCCCAGGCAGTCTGGTTCCAGGGTCTGTGGGCGGAGTCACCACGCATGCTGCCTTTTTGTGCAAAGCATGCAGTAGGGCTGATGATGTGACCTCGATGGAGTCTCCCAAAACCACAGGCATGGGTCATTACCTCTCTTGTACAGAGGGGGAAGCCGAGTCTTAGAAGGACGAAGCCCCTTGTGCAAGATCTCCATAGAAGAGGATTACTTACACTTATAATAAGCAAACTGCAAATAATGATACATGGTAGCCACAAACTTCTCCACTGGGTAGCCTCCTATCACTGGGGTGAGGTTCCCTTCGCACTGGAGCTTGCATCCCAGAACTTCTACGTAATGATCTGAAAGAACAGATAAATGTTCAGAGCCATGCACGCATTACTTTCTTTCTTTCTTTTTTTTCATTAATGGTCCTTCTGCCCCACCTCCCAACTAATAAAGGTAAAAATGATAAATGATGAAGGTAACATATTTGCAACACTTATGATGAAGGACTCAAACCTTTAACATGTCAAGTTTCTTAAATATTAACAAGAAAAAGACAAATATCCAATGTAAAAATGGTCAAAGAGATCTGAAGAGAGAAGAAATGATAAAAAAAAATGGCTCAAACATTGTGAAAAGATGCTAAATCTCATTTATAATTAAGAAATATAGTCCCACCTAAGATCATTTAAACTGTTATATTGGCCAAAATTTTAACAATATGATGACACCCAGTGTTAGGG
>NW_005876648.1:0-9653 GCF_000147115.1 Myotis lucifugus | reverse complement strand
ATTGATCTGGAACCTTTCTTACTTAGCATAAATAATATTTATTATAAATACATGAAGTGTTGGAAATATTATACTTGTAATCTCTCCTATTCATCAAACGTTGGCATATATGCGCACTATGTTGATCACTGCCCTATTCTGTATATTACTAATAATTGTAATGATAACTCAATCCAAAAGCTCTTAACATCTAGAAACTTATGGTTATTGGACATTAAAAATTAAATTTAGATCTTCATACATACTTTTGTCATAGTAAATTATGACAGAGTGGCCAATAAAAGGCTTTCATGCATAGAAATATAACACATAAGGATAAAACTCGGTAGGGTAACTGGAATGAAAATATAAATTCAAGAAGAAAATGAAACCATGTAAAATTGTTTAAGGACTTGTTCATGTGTTTAATAGATGCTCTATTAAATTTTCTGGTATTTAAAGTTCATTAGATACATTAAAGAAATAATGTATCTTTAATGTCACTATTTACTACATTCTGAAAATGGCATCACTGGCAACTGTTTTAAAATTATGTTGAAAATTTTAGATGGCAACTTAAAACATGCCAGGGGCAGGCATGCTTTCTTAAAAATATATACATTTTTATTGATTTCAGAGAGAAAGGGAGAGGGAGAGAGAGAGAGATAAACATCAACGATGAGAGAGAATCATTGATCAGCTGCCTCTTGCATGGCCCACACTGGGGATCAAGCCCGCAACCCGGGCATGGCCGGGCGTGGCTCAGTGGTTGAGCGTCCACCTATGAATCAGGAAGTCACAGTTCAATTCCCAGTCAGGGCACATGCCCGGGTTGTGGGCTCAATCTCCAGTAGCAGGTGTGCAGGAGGCAGCCGATCCATGATCCTCTCTCATCATTGATGTTTCTAACTCCCTCCCTCTCCCTTCCTCTCTGAAATCAATAAAACTAATTAAAATACACACATATACATACAGGTCAAGTCTTATGACGTTTAAACTTCGGTTGGGTCACTTCCTGCTCTCCAACCTGATGCACACAGGCTGTGTGTGGGTCGCCTGGCAGAACTCTGTTTCCCCAGTTTGTGGGTGGATGCCTGGGGGGTGTATTCAGCGCAGTGCCTGTCTGACTTAGACCTACAGCGTGTGTGTGTGTGTGTGTGTGTGTGTGTGTGTGTGTGTGTGGTGCAGTCACAAACGCACGTCTGTCCGTGGCTTCACCCAGTTACGGGAATTCCGTGGATGCCACCTTCACACAGGGACCGAGGCTGTCTGCAGCGACATCAGACTCCTGACTGAATGAGGCAGACCTGCTTGCCTTCTGTGCGCCTCCCTTCCTTCTCTGAACAAAGTAGGGCCAAGTACTGTAGATGCAGGGGAGACCTCAGCGCCAGGTCTCAGAGATGCCGGGGACTCTGGAGGGAAGGGGGCGGAGGGGCCCACCAAGCCCTCACTATAGCCTGCTCCCTCTGAGCAGGGCTCTGTGGCAGCTTATGCAGAAGCAGCCCCTTAGCAGCGTCTCCGAGGAACGGCTGTCTCAGGCTGAACCCGTAGGCCCAGGATTAGGCAAAACTCTTGGAGTCGCCCCAGAATGCAAAGAGTTTAGGAGCCAAGCATGAGCCGTGAGGGCCTGGAGGATGAATCGCCCATTGTGATTGTCCCCAACTCACTCGCCTGGTGCCACCCCGGCCCGAGCAAGTTCTGGGACGGAGGCCCCGAGAGCACACGCCTTTCATAGCGTCCTTTTGTCTTCCTGTTCAAGTCCTGTCTAAGTGCTGGCGCTCATTCGAGACCTCACCGTCCCCTTCGGCCCCGAGCAGTATAATCTTTATAGAGCAGACATTGCAAGTCAAAGGCGTGGTTGGGAAAATAACTCGGCCCCATCTTCCTTTCGGAATGCCTAGACCAGGGGTCCTCAAACTTTTTAAACAGGGGGCCAGTTCACTGTCCCTCAGACCGTTGGAGGGTCGGACTATAGTTTAAAAAAAAAAACTATGAACAAATTCCTATGCACACTGCACATATCTTATTTTGAAGTAAAAAAAACAAAACGGGAACAAATACAATATTTGTATTTGCATGTGGCCTGCGGGCCGTAGTTTGAGGACCCCTGGCCTAGACCATGCCTCCTCCCTGCTCTCAAATCTCCTCGTGAAAACCAACGCTTGAGATGATGTTAAAAGGGCTCGATTCACTGAACAAAGCTGGAGGGCTCAGCTCAGATGCACCATGGACCACACAGGCCTGGACCGGTCCTCGCGCACCCCACGCTCTTGCTCAACATGACTGGGTAAAAGGCGGCGGGAGAATAAAGCCTCCTGGTGCTAAATCTAGATTTGCAATTAATCTGTACAACTCGGGTACTGACAGGTTTCAGTTTAGATTCAGGCTAATTTAACCAAAATAAAATATTCCCTTTGAAACCTCTGGGTGCCCCTCCCAGCGCCGGGAGAAGGCTGGGGTTCTGAGGCGCCCGGGTCCCACACAGCCCGCCTCTACAGCAGGCCCCAGGGCGCCGCTCTGCAGTGGAGCGTGTGAGCCAAGGGCAGTCTCGGATGAAAGGGAGGGAGGAGCTGTCTGTCCCTCCACGCAGCATCTGGCATCCCAGGCCATGCTGGGAGGCCTGCAGCTGCAGGTGGCTCCTTCTCTCTCCAGAAACAAGCCCTGGCTCTTGGCTCTCCCTTCAAGGTCAGACGGCGGGAGGACTGCTCTGCAGATGAACCCAGGAGAAAGTCTTAAATGCAAAGCCAGTAATCAGTTGCATGATCTTTTCAAAAGCATTCCTACTCTTTTTTAAAATATATATGTATATATTTCAGAGAGGAAGGGAGAGGGAGAGAGAAAGAGTCATCAATGATGAGAGAGAATCTCTGATTGGCTGCCTCTTGCACGTCCCACACTGGGAATCGAGCCCACAACCTGGGCATGTGCCCTGACTGGGAATGGAACCATGACCTCCTCGTTCAACCACTGAGCCATGCCTTCCTACTCTTACTAGTATACACATTCACGTCTCCAAGGGCGCAGAAGGCAAATCAGAGCAGGTCACGTGTGATCTTGTTCCCAGGGTAACAACTGGGAGAAGATATATTTCTCCGAGTCACCTAAAGGTGGCGCCATGGTAAGGCCGGGGTGGGTGACCCCTGGGGTAGCAGTCCTCATCTTCATTCACTTAAGCCTCTGCTCGCTTCCATAGAGCGGCAGAAGGAGATGCCCGAAGTGGAAGGCTTGTCCCAGGGAACAGGGACACGGGACCACAACCTGTGAGTGTTTAGGCCAGTGGTTCTCAACCTTCTGGCCCTTTAAATACAGTTCCTCATGTGGTGACCCAACCATAAAATTATTTTCGTTGCTACTTCATAACTGTAATGTTGCTACTGTTGTGAATCGTCATGTAAATATCTGATATGCAGGATGGTCTTAGGCGACCCCTGTGAAAGGGTCGTTCAACCGCCGAAGGGGTCGCGACCCACAGGTTGAGAACCGCTGGTTTAGGCGATGCCAGGAGGGAGGGAGCAAGGGATTAAGCAATTTGAGTTCAAAAGGCTGACAAGTCAAAGATCCAAGCCTCACTCCGAAACCGTTCTGATTGCAGGGCGTTCTCGCGCCTTCCCACCGAAAGAAGGCTCCTGTCCATGTGCTGTAAGCAACATGCATTGATGGGTGGGAGCGGCAGACTTGGAAAATGTGATGGAGACCCTGGAATCAGATTTCTATGAAACACACCCCCGTAAGCGCAGAAGGAGGGTGTTCATTCAGAAACATCGAAATCTGCGTGCAGTGACCCCAGGACACAGGGTCCCTCCCCAGACAGAGGGAGAAAGCGGTCAGTCCTGGGCGTGGCCCTCAGGCTTCCTCTGTAGGCTGTGCTCCCCAGAAAGCCCGGCCGATTCCTGCAGACGTGACAGGTGTATGTCAGGCCTGCTCAGCGGGCTGTCCATGGCAAGGCCTCTCTGAGGAACACCGGTCTTCCTTTCTGACTTTCAAAATGCATCAGCCTTGATTGTTTGGAAATCTCTTTCCCATGAATGTCTCTTTCTCTCCGATCGCCATCTCAGGCAGGAGGAAGAGGAAGACAGAGCGACAGAGGGAGAGAGAAGCAACAGAGGCTGAGGCCGGTGACTGATTTGGGTCTTAGAATTCAGCTGCCCCAGAAACATCCCCTAAATCTGGATTCGGTGACTGTTGACACATACATTGTCTTTTCTGCTTAAGAGAGCTTGGGTAAGGCTTTCTGTCACCGCAGCAGAGAGAATCTTCATAAAACCCTGGAAAAGCCAACCCTCCAGTTAGTCTATTTGTAGGACTAACATGTCTATTTCTAGAAGCGAACTTAGGAAGAAAGATGCCGAGAGATCCCAGGGGCCCAGCTGGAAACTGGCGTGCTCAGCGAGGGCAGCACTGCAGCCTGCCTTCTGCCCACCCTTCTCCCCGTCCCTGCCAGCAGGGTGGCACCCGCATGCCAGGGCTTCCCCAGCCACAGGGCATCACAGGGACCTGGCTGACGGCATGTGGCTCTGAGACCAGCTCCTGCGCAGAGAGCCACCTTCTCCGGCCAGGAGGTCGGAGGCTGCCCCAGGCTCCACCATCCATTAGCTCGGCCGCAAGTACCAGCAAAAGTCAGAGGAACTGGCTGATCCTCAGGAGAGGGAAGGCCCCGCCCAGCAGGTCCTGGCAGAGGGCAGGGCGGGACTCACGTCATCCCCCCAGCGCCCGGAGAAGGTCCTGTCACAGTCCTGCAGACGTAGGGATTGCTCATGAGTCATCGGTCCCCAAGGATTGTGGAGGCAGACAGACTTGACCAGCTCGGAGGTGAGATTCAGAACAAGGAGCTCAGAACCTCAGCATGGAGACTGGGCAACGTTCCCAATGAGTAGCCCCGGGACTCCGTCCTCTCCCTGTCATCTTCCCCCGATGCCCACAGCCCCTGCGCAGAAACCTGAGCCCCGCCCATGCCAGGCCACCCTTGTCCTGCTGATCTGAGAGCATCGGAGAGCGAAACGCAGAGGGAACTAGGAGTTCAAAGACTGATCACCGTTCAATGGGCAGGGCTCCTCTCTCAGGATAAACCTCCAGGTGGGAACCCAGAGGCCTGGCCCCGGGACCCCAGAATCCATTTCACTGAACTTGTAAGGCACATAATGAGGAGGCCTCGCCCACAGGAGAAGGGGTTGGGGTCTCCCCAAAAGACGAACCTCAACCATCTTGAATGGCAAGGCTTGGAAACCACTGTCTGCAATGCTGGGGCTGATAAATGATGTGGGTTTTCCCTCCACCCGAGTCCCAGCTGTTTTAGAAACCTCTCCAGCTCACAGCCACCTTCAGGGCAGCCTAACCTCCCCCAGAGCTGCAGTGGCAGCTGAAACACACGGGCATGGTCCCTGTGTGCCTTGGGCCTGCACCGAGACAGGCGTGTGTCCTCAGGCTCCATAGGAAAACTGGGTTCATCTGGGTGGGGAGTCACAGCCCTGGGCTGCAGGCACACGGGTGTCAGGGCTGTGCCCAGGACCGGGCGGGTTCCTGGACTGGGCACGTTCATGACACAAGCCCTCACAGACGTGCGTCGAAGGCCTGGAAGGAAAGCACACCTTGTGTGTGTGAGTGGCAGGTGGGACTTACGTGACCAGGGGAAGAGGAAATATCCTTGTTAACTTGAAATACAACCTGTCATGTCTAATCTTTACCCCTGTTCCCACCGGGGCTCCACAGGCACAGGGATGCAGAACAGAGGAGCAAGGGATGTTGAAATGGGCTAACGTTGCAGAGAAGAGCTGCTTTGCCTGCTGGTGTGTTTCTGTGGGGAGGGGACCCGGCCTGATAAGTCAGGTGAGTGATGCCGGGGCCCTCGGTTCTGAGAATCCCAGGGGTGGAGGGAACGGACCGCAGGCCACGCCGTAAAGGACCAGCGCCTGGTGGGGTTGCCATAGTCCCACAGTCAGAAGACCGCAGTGAGGGACGTTCAAGTGCCCGGAGTATATTCCTAAGTGACACTGACATTGCGATGGCAAAGAAAACCCTTGATAGATGACAGAGTAATCACGTCTTTCTCCCCGTATGACACATGTCGTGAAACTGAGAGGCACGGCCTGGACGTGCACGGAGACCGCTGGATACGTATGTCCCAGGAGTCCCGGGAACTCGCAGCACCACGGTGGAACAGCCTCCTTCAGCATAAAGGGAAAACTGGGGAGAGCCCTGGCACCCCCAAATAATTCCTCACTTTGCGACAGCAGCTCTCTGTGCTTGCAAACGGTGGTCTGCCTGCCACGTACCCTTACTAAGAGCTCATCTTATGCATCAAATAAGATGCTACCTAATTTTTTTTTTCCTGGAAAGTCTATGAATGCACATTACAGATAAACACAGGTCCCACAGTGAGGGTGATGTTTAGCAGAACCATAATACGATGTGGTCGAGGGACATCCTGCTTCCTGCTAATAGCAGCCTCCGCTGGGATGAGGTCAGGCTGTGGCTCCCACCCCCAAAGGCCGGCAGGAAGTCTAGGACTCCCTTCAAATGCAGCTCTTCACTCCGACCCCTGCAGTAAGTCTCTGCCCAGTCTCAGGCCTCAGCATGCATCCCCCTACCCCCATCCTCTACACACAGACCCATGCACCCCTCCTTCCAACATGCGTGGCCCAGGCACTCGGATGTACCAGTCCAGCTCCACCTCTTCCCAGCATGGAGGCCACAGGGGAGCCTTGCCATCACGCCCCGGGATATTCCATGCCCAGCCCCCATTCCCGGTGACAAGGACACAGGGAGAGGTGGCAGCAGCTGCTGGGCCTTCATGCACACTCAGCACGGACAGCGACACCCACCCCACCACGGCCCTGCTCCCGACCCAGCCATGCAGCTCAGCCTCCGCAGGACCTCGGCCACCCGGGGAGTCCTGCCTCCCTTGTCCCCCTTCCTCCTGCTCCCGCCATCTGGTATGTCTGGACGGATGCGGAGACTGAGGAGTAAAGGCAGGGCTTCCCACTTAGTTCAACCTGGGCCGAAATCCTGGCCCCTGCTCGACAGCTCCGTTCAAACGTCAGCGATCTCATCCCTAGTGAGACCCTGACAACGTCTTCGTGGGAACAGCGTGGATTAAATACATTAACTTGCTCAAAGCCCCTGGCAAAGTCCCTGCCTGGTGTGGGGGCTCAGCAAATGTAAGCTGTCATCCCTTGTCATCCCCAGGGACATGATATAAAAGAAGGAAGGATGGCCCGGCCGGCGTGGCTCGGTGGTTGAGCGGTGGCCTATGAACCAGGAGGTCACGGGTTCGATTCCCGGTCAGGGCACATGCCCAGGTTGCAGGCTCCATCCCCAGTGTAGTGCGTGCAGGAGGCAGCCGATCCATGATTCTCTCTCATCATTAATGTTTTTCTCTCTCTCTTTCTCCCTCTCCCTTCCTCTCTGAAATCAATTATATATATATGTGGTTCTCAACCTTCCTAATGCCGAGACCCTTTAATACAGTTCCTCATGTTGTGGTTACCCCCAATTTCATTGTTACAAATTGAACATAATTAAAGCATAGTGATGAATCACAAAAACAATATGTAATTATATATGTGTTTTCCGATGGTCTTAGGCGACCTCTGTGAAAGGGTCGTTCAACGCCCAGAGGAAGGGCGTAAAAAAGAAGTAAGGGCTTGTGACAGCCTGGATGGCCAATGGAGTCAGAGACTCACGGCTCCAAGTAGATGAGCCCACAGCGTACCCGCCTTCTGACGCCCAGGTCATCTGTCGGAGAGGAAACCACACTACCAAGCAGGCGCGGGTGCTGCCAGGCCATGGCCCCCTGACCCGCCCTCCCCTATCTCTGTTACCCGAGGTCTGTGTTTCTTGCTTTGGACTCAGAATTCCCAGATCTGATTTGTTTCAGAGAGACTTTAGCCGTGAGAGCCCTCCTGGGCTAAAGTAAATAAGCAAAAACGCACTGTTCTTCAGGCAGCTCAAGCGCTCTGACCTTTCTGTCTAAACTGCGCACGCACGCCCCCCTTCCCCCTCCCACACACACAACACCCATCACCACCAAAACTCTTCCTTTTCTCTTCTCTGCTGTGTTTTTCTTCTAAGCACCTATTGTTCTCACACAGACTATATCGTCTACTTCGTCTTTATTTTCCATCTCCCTGATGAAGGGCAGAGCTTTCTGTCTGTTTCAGTCACAGTTGTATCTCTAGCACCAAGCACAGCTCACGGAACACAAGTGGAGTGACTGTCTGTCCCCGCTGACCAGGGAAGGCACCCGTCTGTGCTCATGGTCTCTGTTTAATTAGTAGCAGCTTCCCTTGCCATGCTCAGAGGTGTCCAAATTCAGACACTCAAATACAGCGTTGATTAGTAGCAAATATTTGTTGAATTGATCATTTAACCAATTTGATGCTTGCATGAAACCAACCCATCAACTCCTGACACCAAGGTTTCGCCCGGGTGCGAATGAAATGCATCAAATGTTTCGGAAGAAGGAGAGAGGGATGGGCCTCTGGTAAGGGTGCCGCTTTCGCAATCTCACAGGGCCAGCAAACGCGCTCATGCTGATCAACTCCAGCTACTCGCAGGCTGCGCACATCAACCCCAGTCCCAGGCCTCCCCCAGGAGTCCACCTGGAGACGCTGCCACGGCTCCCCAAACGCCGTTATTAGTACCAGTGCCAGGAGGAGACACTAAGAACCTGGTCCCGGGAAAACCCGGAGGCTCTGCTGAATTCCCCTCCCTCACCAAGAATGAATGAATGGGGAATGAATGGAACTATAGAGATGCCCGTGCGCCCAGCCTTCACCCTCAGGACGGGGTTGTGTGTTAGAAACCGAAGCTTCTCACTCCCAAACGAGCCACCGCGTGGAGACTGCACGTGGCCAGCGGGGACAGGCGGGGGGGGGGGAGGGGGGCGCATCTCGGGGCGGCAGCAGGACTGGCTCTCCCTGGCCCGGGCGGGACTTACAGGTCAATGTTGTGGTTCCATTCTCCCACAGGGACCGTTCCCCACACAGAGGGAAAGAGCCCCCCAAGCGCACAGAGAGGAAACCCTCTAACTGGGGCTGACGGTGGAGCCGAGACGGACGGAACGTCACTGGTTCCACAGCACGTCCATCTCCAGGCCAGAAACGCCCACAGAAATCCACCTGGGGAAGGGGACAGCCTGCCCCACGTCCTCGGGGGCTGACCCTGCCAGAGAGCTCTGCCCTGGACATCGAAGCTCCTAGACTCATTGCACCTGGGTCAGCAGGGAGGCCTCTGCTCCGACGCGTTCGCCTACCTCCGGGCTATCTTAGTCCCCTAAAGCGGGGCAGGCATCCACTGCGTCCCAAACGCAAGGGCACACACACTCCTGCAATGCAAGAAAGCAGCCAGACCGGGGTCCATGCAGGGCCTCCCGCCTCCACACACGCAGTGGACAGAAGCCTGGCAGCCCCGCGCCCCGGCCTTCTCCCAGGGGCGCACCTGCTGGCAGCCGGCACGGCCCCGCGCCCCACCATGCTTTCGCCACGAGACATCCAAGCACATCGATGGCTTTGGCAGGAAACTTCCATGGAAGTTGAGTGACGCCCCCGGGGGGAGAGGCGGGAAGGAGAGAGGGAAGCAGCCCCCCAGGGACGTTTCTTCCTTCTAAAGCCCGCAAGCGGCCAGTCTGTGTGTGGCTGCCCTGCCCGCCCCTCGGCCCCGCAAAGGAACCCCGGACT
>NW_005876647.1:0-9654 GCF_000147115.1 Myotis lucifugus | reverse complement strand
CAGAGCAAGTATGAAACCCAGACATGACAGAAATGTTGAAATGATCAGGACAGGAATTTAAGACAATTATGACGAATATGCTAAAGGACTCTAATTGGCAAAGTAGACGACATGCAAGAACCGATGAGCAATATAAGGAGAGAGATAGACATCCTAAGGAAGAACAAAAAAAAGAAATGCCACAGATCAAAAACACTGTAACAGAAGTGGAGACTGCCTTTAAGGAGCTTATTTATAGCTGGACACAGCTGAAGAAAGAATCTCTAAGTTTGAGGACATATTGAAAGAAACCTCTAAAATTGAAAAACAAATATAAAGAGTAAAACAAACAAACAAACACTAGAACAGAGTATCCAAGAACTGTGGGAACTATAAAAGGTTGTAATGGGAACACCAGGAGAAAAAAGACGGAAAGGAACAGAAGAAATATATGAAACAATGACTGAGAATTTCCCCAAATCAATTTTCAATATCAAACTATAGATCCAGAGACTGAGTGTATACCAACCAGTTTAAATGCCAAAAAACCTACACATAGACATACTGGGTATCCCCCGAAAAAAGTACACACACTTTAACAGCTCAATTTAAAAAATGAAATGTATTTTAATAAACAATCTACACTAATAAAAGAGAAACATGCAAATTGGTGTTACTCTGCTACGCCCACCAGCCAATCAGATGAGTATGCAAATTAACCCAACAAAGAAGGCGGTTAATTTGCATACGCAGGCATGGAGCGAAGACTGAAGGCTGAAGACTGAAGAGGCTTGGCTTCTCCACTGCGGCCGGACCAAAGGCCTGGGTCCCGGGTGCCGGAGGAAAACCGGTGCCGGCAGCCAGGGGAAGGAAGGCCTATTGCGCAAATCTTAGTGCAACGGGCTTCTAGTGTCTTTATAAGTATTCAAAGTGTGTATGTACACTATTTCGGGACACCCTATATTATTTTCAAACTACATAAAATCAAACATAATGTAGAAATCCTGAAAGAAACCAGAGGGGGAAAATATCTTACCCATAGAAGAACAAAGACAAGAATTACATTTAACTTCTCATCAGAAGTCATGCAAGTAAAAAGAGAAAGGAGTGAAATAAAGTGTTGAGAGAAAAACAAAAACATCCACTTATAATTCTGGACCCTGTGAAATTATCCTTTAAAAGGGAAGAAGAAATAAAGATTTTTTTAGACAAACAAAAATTAAGAAAATTGTTGCCAATAGACCTGCCTTGTAAAAAATATTAGCAATTCTTCAGAGAGAAGTTCTTCAGAAATTCTGATCTACATATAAAAAGGAAAAGCATCAAAAAAGAAAAAGTGAAGGTCAAATTAAAACTTTTATTTTTCTTATTCTTAATTGATCTAGCAGGTAATAATGATAACACCGTAATTTGTAGATATCCTTTATGTATTAGACAATACTAAACGGTATTATTTAGTATTATTATTCTTGAAAATAATAACAGTAACAACACATTCAATTATGTATGCTTAGGTATATATCTTATCTATATGTGTCTATATATACATATACATGCTTATATATAAATGAAATGAATGACAGCAATGACACAAAGGATAGGAAGAGAAATTAGGATTATTTTGCTATTATAAGGTATTCACACACTACCCATGAAGTAGCATAGTGTTGTCTGAAATTGGACTTAGATTAGTTGTAAATGTATACTGATAATAGCCAAACATAGGAAACAACCCCAAAATCCATCAGCAGTTTAATAGATAATTAACTTTTGGAATATTCCATACAATGTAATATTTACTCAGCAATAAAAAAGCAACTATCAATAAACACAATATTGACCAATCTCAAAAACAGTATATTGATTGAAAAAAAAATCACGAAAGTGTAAAAACTGTATCTTTTCATATATAAAGTTAAAGAACAGGCAAAACGAATTTTTTGAGATGAGAGTCAGGAGAATGGTTGCCCAGGAATGTTGAGGATTAGCTGGAAAGAGGTATGAGAGAACTTTTTGTTGTCTAGTTTTGCCTGAGGGCAAGCCTTGCTAAGAACAGAGTGTTAAGAACCATTTCAAAATGGTTCCTTTTTCCCTCCTCCTGTTGGAAGCACAAGGGGATTTTTCTTCAGTATTTACTGTGAGAACCAAGTTGGAATCCTGGAATTAAATCTCACAATATTGTGTCCCCCGCACCCCCCATGATCGAGTTTCCCTGGAGATTTTTACTCTCAGAGTTGTCCACATTGAGCTTTCAGCCATTTGTCAATTACAGTTCAGGATTCCCTACTGATACTGTTATAATTTGCTAGTTATTAAACTAGAAAGAAAGGCCCAACTGGTCGATGCTCCGTGGTTGAGCATCAATCTATGAACCAGGAAGTCCTAGTTCGAATCCAGTTCAGGGCACATGCTGGGGTTTCATCTTGATCCCCAGTGGGGGGCATACAGAAAACAGCTGATCAATGATTCCCTCTCATCATTGATGTTTCTATCTCTCTCTCCCTCTCCCTTCCTCTCTGAAATCAATAAAAACATATATTTTTAAAAAACTAGAGAGATGGCAAAAAGGAAGGCCAGACATTATACACCTATTTTCATGGGTGTGTATACATTTATCATAATTTATCAAAATGTATGCTTCAGGTTTCTGCCTTGTATTCTATATAAATCTTGCTTTAAAAATTAAACAAATATAAACTTGGTTAGGTGACAGGTGATGATTGACAGTTTATAAGGTTTGTTTATTTATTTAATATTTTTAAAGTAGGCTTCAAATTTCTGCTCTGTAAAATAGTAAATACATGTTATCTTTATACAGACTTAAAATGCATACGCATTTTTTAAATTGTATACATTTCTGAGCCTTCACTTCATGAAAGAGTTAAAAGTTTTAAGCAACCATGTGTAAAGACTTCGAGACCGGGAAACAAATGTTACTGAAACGTTGGAGATGAGATGGAATGGACTTCAAAACTGAAGTAAAACTCCACAATAACAAATATAGAGAACATTGAAGAAAGGGAAGAATGATTACAAATTACAAGAATAATCCAACAGCCTAGAATTAATCCAATGGAAATAATGGATGTGAATAACCAACAAGCAATGATCCATTGGGAAGAACATAACCCAGGAAATATGCACTACAACTGTGAGCCCTGCCATGACCTTGGGTCCTGTTCCCATACCACGCATACCTCTCATTCCATGGGACATAAATATGCCTTTCATATCAGAAAGAGGACTATTCCCTATATGCTCAGTCTTTCCAGTGGCCATCACCAGGCATAGCAACAGGCATCTGCACAGAAGCTACTTATATTTGATAAAACCTCTATTTCTTCCCAAACAACTACATGTTACTCTCTGAAAGTTTGCTCACTAGACTCATTAAGTGCTGTAATTGAGAACGAGGTTCTAATATGAGTTTGTAATAAAATATATAATTTAAGAAATAAGACCTGCTAATATAACTAGGATGGGGGATGTCCCGCCAGCTACTGCCTCTTTATTATGGTTTGCTTCAGATGAGTTTTTTGTTTGTTCTATTTTTTCTGTTCAGCTATAAGCAATGTGAGGACAAGACTTGAACATGACTGAAGATTAACAATTATTTACTCTATTGAAGTTCATCGAATTGCCTTTCACTTTTTCCTTTTTCCAAGGCTTCCTTTTATGACTCCTTCATTACTCTTTTTTAGTATGTTTTGGAGGTGATTTTTAAAAATGCATTCACACATTTCTTCCTGATTTCTTCCTTCTTTCCCGAGGAGTTCAACAGCAAATAGAGACAGGTTTCCATTAGTGGTCTGAGCCTTGTTTTCTCTATGATTTCCTCCAAAAGAAAGAGTAACAAATAAAACAGACAAACATGAGCTGTGTCAACAAAGCAAAACACCTGCAGAACAACAACTGGGAGCCGACAAAGGCTTATGCAACTTTGCAATGGTTTGTGCCAGACCCAAGATTTTCCTGACAGTAACTCCCTCCCTGCCAAAGAGAGCATGACCCTTCAATCTGGTAGAGAAATTGAACATAATACTACACTGTTGCTTCTGGGAAGGACAGAATAAAATATGTGGTTGAAATCTTTGTCACAAAAAGATGTTGAATGTGGATGATCACATAAAGCAGAGAATGATAAAGACAGCTACCAAAACACCTAACATATATATGGGATTTACCTTGTGCAAAACAGTTTTACATACATTATAACCCTCCCCCCAACACACACACATACATAAAACAAACTAAGAGGGTGGCTATAATTTTCTTTATTGTACAGATGAGGAAATGGACTGTGAGTAATAAACGTATCTACCCAGTCACAAAATCATATTCCTCCTTGATATTTCTGTCTCCAATTCATGAATCATCTAATTCAATTTAGATGTCTTTCCATAAAATGTTTTTGGATATATAAATTATATAAACACTAGAGGCCTGACCTGTGGGATCGGGCTGAAACTGGTTCTCCAACATCCCCCGAGGGGTCCCAGATTGCAAGAGGGTGCAGGCCAGGCCGAGGGACCCCACTGGTGCATGACTGGGGCCTGGGAGGGACGCAGGAGGTTGGCCATCCAGTGAGGAACCGCAGGAGGGCTCCAGGACTTGTCTGGTCTGTCTCGCTCAGTCCGGATTGGCCAGACACCAGCAGCAAGCTAACCTACCAGTCAGAGCATCTACCCCCTGGAAGTCAGTGCATGTTATAGCAAGCAGTTGAGCAGCCTTAGCATATCATTAGCATATTGTGCTTTGATTGGTTGAATGGCAGACCAGACACTTAGCATATTAGACTTTTATTATAGGATATATATCTAATCTATCTTCCTCATATGAAATAATTCTATATATACTACTGCTTTACACATCAGTGCACACATATTTATCTAATTCACTTTAACAATGACATACTAGTCTATTTTAGAGATGTACAATAATTTATTTAACCAATACCATAGTTATAGTCATTTAGCCAAATGTCTGTTCCTTATGGAGACAGCTTTGTGCACTTAATCTTATTCACTTTAGAATCTTGTGCTCTATTTGTTGTAAAATGAATATGAAAAAATATGAAGATAACTTCTTACATAATTTGTAAGTATCCTTTAAGGATTAGACAATAATTGGAAAGTGCTATGAAATTATTATTAATTTGTCCCTTCTCTGTCACTCACAAAAGAACTTTTTCCATGTTTAAACTTCAAAGGTATGTTTTACACTTTAAAAAATATACAAGTTTTAAAATACTCAAAGTATTATATTATTATGAATCTCAGAAGAGTAAATGCTACTAAACCTTGTTTATATCTTGAGTTTTGAATAGACTAATCAGGTTCAAAGTGCTCTCCCTCTCTGTGTAGTCCACTCTTAACTTCTGAAATGATTAAAATAACTTAATATAGGTAAAGAAAGTGTCCTACATATGCTTAGAAATTTAGAGAATCTGGACCAGATTTACCCATGAGTTGCAGAAGCACTTGCCGCTTCAGACGGGAAGAGCTTATCAAGTATTTATCAAGCATGAACAGATACCCCCCTGTACTTAGACTGATGACAGCTGGGATTTGCAAGGAAAACTAAAAATTTTTCAAGAGTATTGACACACCCGTAAAAGGTCACTTAAAAAAAGGAAAAATACGTTGGCATCAAAATAGCTTTCTGTAATATTAAGTACTAGAAGAGAATGATGTGAATATTAAAATTTGATGAAATCATATAATCAATTTTATAAAATGCATATGAATTCTATATGATAGCTAAAAACAATTGAAATATATTTGATGTGCTTTGCATTAGCTCATTAAACCCTCAAAACATGGTAGATGTTACCCCATTTTGCAGATTGGAAAACTAAGGAAAGAGAGGCTGCCCAAGTTTGGAAAGCCAGGATTTGGACTGTGGCCATGTGAGAGCAGAACTTGACATCTTAACTATTACTCTATTTTGACCTACTCTAAGAGATTGTGGTACTTTCTTTCCTACTGCTGCTAGATGTAACTGAATCACTGGGCAGTATATATCAAATAAACATCAGAAGAGTATGGGAAAAGGTGTTCTATATCAGTAGCCATTAGGGAAATGCAAATTTAAACCACAATGAGCTATTACTATACACTTATCACAATGGCTATAATAAAAAATAATGATAACACCAAATGTTGGCAAGGATGCAGAGAAACTCGATCACAATCACTCATACGTTGCTGGAGGGAATGTAAAGTGGTAGCGTCACTCTGGAAAACACTTTGGCAGTTCCTTAAGAATTGTGTAACTATCATAGGACCCAGCAATTACACTCCTGGGTATTTATTCCAGAGAAACAAAAACTCATGTTCACACAAAAACGAGTACACAAATGTTTTGTTGCAGCTTTATATGCAACAGCCCCAAACTGGAAACAACCCGATGTCCTCCCTGGGTGCATAATAAAATGAACGGTGATCTATCCTTAACATGGAATGCTACTCTACTCAGCAATCACAGGGAACAAACCAGTGATACCTGCAACAACTGGAAAAATCTCCAGAGAAATATGCCAAGCGAGAAAAGGTGTTCCCACCAGGTAACAGGCTGTATGATTCCATTTATTTAACAGCCTTGAAATGACAAAAATATAAAAATTGAAGACAGATTAATGGTTGCCAAGAATTAAGAAGGGGTTGAGCCAGGCCAGTGTGGCTCAGTGTTTGAGTGTTGACCCATGAACCAGGAGGTCACAGTTGGATTCCCGGTCAGGGCACATGCCCTGGTTGGGGGCTTGATCCCAAGTGGGGTGCAGGAGGCAGCCAATCAATGATTCTCTATCATCATTGATATTTCTATCTCTCTCAATCGCCTTTCCTCTCTCTGGAAATCAATAAAAACTTTTTTTTTTAAAGAAGGGGTTGGGAGTGGGAGAATAGTAAAGGTCGCTGCCTGAGGGGTCCTTGAGGTGATGGACGCGTTCTCGATCTTGGCTGTACCAATGTCAATATCCTGGTTGTACACGATGTAACCATCAGGAGAAACTGAGGAGAGGTAACACAGGGTCTCTCTGCGTTATATTATTTCTCACTACTGCATGTGAATCTACAATTTTCCCCAAATAGAAAGTTTAGTTCAAGGACAACAAAAAGACATGCTCAGATTTACCACTCTAGTATCCTTCATGGCTGAGGGGTGTGTGGGTGGGCTGAAGGGGGTGATGGCAGGGCGTAAAGAGGTTCTTCATATGAAGAGGTTAAGAAAATAGAACCCAGAAAAGCCTATTAAAACACACTGCATACTGAATCAAATAAATAAAGCAGTGTTAGTTCTAAACAGTTGATGTTATGGTGATTACCTTAGTGATGGTAAAAGCACATTATAGAGACCACCCCTCCCCCGCCCTCACCTGACTGACCTGGATATTGCTTAATGCTCCCAACTTGGTCCTGTACCAGCCAAGTCCTTCATACATTTTTAAGTTGTTTCAAAACAGTTTTAATAGTGCTTCAGTATTCACTGCTAATATCCATTCATTGGATTTATACATCCCTCTCCATGAGAACAAGCAATTGAGCTTTATGTTATTATTAAAGCTTCTGAAGTGTTACAGTTTATTTTATTTCTTAACATAATAGACACAATTAAATTAAATCTTAGCTGTAGAAATATTTTCTATGAAAATAAGGGAGAGAGGGGAAAAAATCCCTTTGGAAAGGGCAAATATCCTTCTGTACCACTCAGAAAATCAAATCTATTTTGATAAGTTTTAATTGCTGCCTTTTTTTTTTTTTAATTCAGAACCAGAATAGCTTCCTTTTGCATTGCCAGATGGTTGAAGTGATTTCATGGTGACATTGACTGCACGTGCTTTGATGAAGTCTAAACAGAACAGCTCACAGTTCAGGACTAAGAACTTCTAAAATGCCGTCTGCTCTTGAAGACAAGAAAGCAGAGATACAAGGCCTTCCACGGTGCTTAAAGTTTCTTTTTTTTTTTAATATATTTTTATTGATTTTTTACAGAGAGGAAGGGAGAGAGATAGAGAGTCAGAAACATCGATGAGAGAGAAACATCGACCAGCTGCCTCCTGCACACCTCCCACTGGGGATGTGCCCGCAACCAAGGTACATGCCCTTCGAACCTGGGACCTTTCAGTCCACAGGCCGACGCTCTATCCACTGAGCCAAACCGGTCTTGGTGTGCTTAAAGTTTCTGAAGGCTTCTGTGATGTAACCGTCCCTTTTCCCTCTCCTTGCGTCTAGACCGGTGGGTCCTAGTCTTGACTGCAGGAGCACCTGAGTTTTTAAAATACTCATGCCTGGGCCCCCACCCCAGAGAGCTGAATTGGTGAGTTTCCAATGTGGCCTAACCCTCAGGAGTTTTAAATCTCACAAAAGTTTCAAATGTGCAGTCCTGGTTGAGAAGCACAAAGCATTATACATTTGATCCAATGCAGGTGCTACTTAATTTGCCCTTCAAAATTAACTCAATTCTTAGTCTAATGAACCTGAATTTTGCAAAAATGTAATTGGAATTCTAAATCAAACTTTGCATCAAGGTTCTAAGTTCCCTCTTCAGTAATTAGCTCAATTTTAAATCAGTAACTTAGTTTTCTTGATCTTGGTAATCATTCCACGATGTACATCAGATCACCACATTGTGCACTAAATATAAACAATTATATGTATTTGTTAATTATTCCTCAATAAGGTTAAAAAATAAAATAAAATTATAAAATGCCCCTAATTTAACTGATAAAAAATTAGTAAATTAGAAATTGCAGCTTGGGCATTCATAAGCAAACTGGAGTTGTCTGATATGTAGGAAGTTGTAATTTGGCTGAAGCACAAGTTGAAATGAGATATACTTTGAGGCTAGAGAGCCGAGCATCTGTATCTCCATTCATTTTTGCACTATTCTATGTGTCATGGATCAGTTCATTGCATAACAGCTGGTCTTCTGGTTAGAAATGGTCTCCAAGTCCTGCCAGATGGCTTGGTTGGTTGGAGTGTTGTCCCATACACCAAAAGGTTGGGGGTTCAATTCCCGGTCAGGGTTTGTAAGGGAGACAACCGATCCATGTTTCTCTCTCACATCAATTCTCTCTCTCTCTCTCTCTCTCTCTCTCTCTCTCTGCCTCTGTCTCTGTCTCTAAATCAATAAAAAAGAAAAACTTGCCCGGCTGGCATGGCTCAATCGTTGACCATTGACCTATGAACCAGGAGGTCATGGTTCGATTCCCAGTCAGGGCACATGCCCAGGTTGTAGGCGGGGTGGGGGGGGGGGCGTCCAGGAGGTGGCCAATCAATGATTCTCTGCAGGAGGTGGCCGATCAATGATTCTCTCTCATCATTGATGGTTTTATCTCTCTTTCCCTCTCCCTTCCTCTCTGAAATCAATAAAATATATTTAAAAAAAAATAAAGAAGAACTTATCCTCAGGTGAGGATTAATTAAAAGGGAAAAAATTTTTATTTTAAAAAACCAAGTTAAGCCGAAACCGGTTTGGCTCAGTGGATAGAGCGTCGGCCTGTGGACTGAAAGGTCCCAGGTTCGATTCCGGTCAAGGGCATGTACCTGGGTTGCGGGCACATCCCCAGTAGAGGGTGTGCAGGAGGCAGCTGATCGATGTTTCTCTCTCATCGATGTTTCTAACTCTCTATCTCTCTCCCTTCCTCTCTGTAAAAAATCAATAAAATATAGAAAG
>NW_005876646.1:0-9655 GCF_000147115.1 Myotis lucifugus | reverse complement strand
CGCAGATTTTCCCCTGCGCCCGCGCGCGCGTTCTCGCTCAACCTGAACTGCGAACCGTACCTTCGAGGCAAGTCCAACCTTTCCGTGGAGGGGTGCAGGTCTCCCCTTGGCTCTTGCAGTCGCGCTGTTAGCGAATCGCTGCCTCCGGGTCAGTAGCCGCTGGGCTAGTAGCCCATCTCTGGATGCCAGTGAACGCTGCTTGAGATGGCGCGGTCCCGCCGCTGCGCTGGCGCCCAGAGGGAGGTTTCAGCCTCAATCTCCAACCATCCGCATTTTTTAGGAGTTTTCTGTCTTTCCTGGCTGCAGACTGTCTCTCAGCTGAACCTCCCCAGCTTAATCGGGCTGATTGTTACCCGTTTCAGCTGCTCGCCCCCATCTGGTCCGGGACAAAGCACCAACACGTCCGTCTAAGCCTCCGCCATTTTCTCCTCCCCTCAATGTCCAAATTTAACATTGTCAGGAAAGTCGGGAAACTGGGACCTTGATAAAGAGACTAAAATGTGGCTCTTTGAATGACAAACAGCCTGGGACTTCAGAAACTCTCTGCTGTCTGACACCCGAAGTGCACTTGTCAATTCCAGATGCAAACATGTTACCACTCCAGTGTTGGTGGAAGCATTAAACAGATGCTTTAAAGATGCAACCACAAGATGGTTGCTATTGTTCATGATCGCTATCATTAATTTCATCATTAATGATCAAGCCTGGCTCCTCCTAGGGGCACTGTCAGGGTCAGGGTTAAGTTTCCCATCTGCATGTCTATGTTGGTGGTTTTTCCCAAGCACTAAAAACCGCACCCAGAAATGAACAGGAGGATGACTTGGAACTTGGTACGAGTTGGAAGACGTAAGCTTTCCTTAGTGTGAGGCTTTTGCCCATTTGTTCACTGTGCTCCTGGGTCCGAGAATGCAAATATGAACAAGACCTGCAAGGACGGCCTGACTAGTGCCCTGGCGACATCATGAGTGAATTCCTGGCCACGTCTATCATTGTCTCCAACATCCCGCCCTGCTCAGTCCTGGTGGACAGACTTAGTGAGGCCGCCTCTCAGTGACTAGAACCCTCCAAATACGACACAAATGCAGCAGAGAGTACACCTGCCAATCTCCCCAAAGAGCAAGGTGCCAGGATGTTGGACCAGGGCAGGGACCTAAGTCAACCCGGACAATGAGGATGCAGCAGAGAAGCCAGTCAATGGCGGAAGAAAAGAGAGCAGAGTGTTTACAGGAGCCTCAGAAAGGAGTCGATTTGAGGAGTGAAGGGTCAGGAGAGGTCAGCTTAGCCCTTGAATGGCTTGGCAGGACACCTCTTGATGAATGTGCTGCCCAAGCTGGGTGTGAAGTGTAGTGAGTACATCCTGGGATGTGGCTGGAAAAGTTCCGTCAAAAGCAAACAATCGTGGCTCATCTGTGTTCACTCAAGATTAGCTTATGTTAAAACAAACTTATAAACAAACTTATTTTCATCATTTATTCTTTCCAAAATAAGATCTTAATCAAATCTTTTTCTTGGTTTTGAGTTAGACTGTAGTCCCCACTTTTCTCTCCCTATCTTCTTTAGAGAAGGGCTGTTGTGGTCCCTGCCCTTGAAGATTCATGGTTTGGAGTTCATGAGTGGACCAAAGGCGTGGAGGCAGGACTTTGGGGGTTCTGAGCCCTCATGCTGAGACGGTTCCTATGAAATCACTTCAGGCCCATATGCCTCCACCTAGGACGCTGAAGACCTCGACTCACCGTGGGCCATAAAACATTCTCAGGAGGAAAACAAATACCTGCTTATTTCAACTCTAGAGAACCTGCCACTTTTTCCTGGAAAATCTCAACATGTTTGTAAATAGTTAAAACTAAAGGCAAGTCCTCAGCACCAGCCTCCCCTTTGCTCTTGAACAATCCCCTTTGATTTTTGTGCATTTCTAATCAGGTTTGTTTAGGATATTTTCACATTAATGTCCCTTTAGTGATGGGGAGAGTTTTCAGTGGCTGCTCCTCTTTATCACTCCCAGGCCCATGGCGGGGGCAGGTATGGAAGGCCCACATACCATTGATCTAATTAGCGAAGAATTTCAGTCAAGATTTGCCCCAGCTCCATGCCAGCCAGGACCCTGCAGCCTGCTCCCCAGGATCACCCTCATATCCCCACAGAGGCTAACTGGGTTCTCTCCCTGGCCAGCCATCTTCCTCCCAGCCTGTATGCTGGGCCAGGCCAGGGCAGAGGCTGTGAGTGAGGCAGGGTTCCAGGGACAAGGGTCTCCCAGAATGTCATCACATGAGCAACAAGTGGGCCAGACAGCAGTGTCCAGGGGCCTGGGCTCCCTAGACCCCACTTTGGGAGACTTGGGGTGACCAACTTTAAACCAAAGCAGCCTCTCTTTCTCTAAATTCCAGGAAGAGGCTTGGATTTCTTCTTTGCCCTGCACACATGTGCATACTCTTAGCCCAATGTCCTCTGGTTCAAGAGGTCATCCCCTTCCCATTACTCCCATTTGGTCAGTTGACGACCAAACTTTAATAACACTTTAATACAAGGCTAAAATGCAAACTAATATGAAGTGAAACTGTCCTGGTGTTTCAGAATTTGGGATGGGCAAGGCCCTCCACAGTATGTGGCCCAGGTCAGGGACCTCTCTGACCAGTTCTCAGTGTGGTACAGCTCATAGGTCAAGTTCAGCTTTTGTCCACTTAAGCCAATGGCGTGGTGTGTCTGAGCCAGGTGCACGGTTTCCTAGGGTGGGTTGTCTTGAAGAAACATGCCCATTGGGAGAGCAGAGTGGGATGTCTGCAGACCAGCATGGGAGAGTCAATCAATCCCTCCACATTTGTTCTGAGTTTATTTTTATTGGGTGATTAATTGACATGCCATGGCCTTTGCTCCAGCACCTGAGTCTGTGAGTCCAGCTCAGATGGAAAGCATATTGGTGCTTTGGAGAAGTCGATAAAGGCGGCCGGCTGCCACAGGGCCTGCAGTGAGATGGATAGCTGAGCCTCACACTGTGCCATGAAGGTCAGTGATCACGGCCTGCAAGCTGCCACAGGGAGGGTCTTACAGGCAGCCATGCTCAGCTCAGGTGCTGGGCCTTCTCCCTCTGGTGGAGTCCAACCAGCGAGCGCTCTCAGACACTGTTCCTTATGGAGGCCAGTGCTTGGGAGCCAGGAGGGTCCAGGCTTCATATGGAGAGACCGCCCCTGGGAGCACATTTCCAGTGTCCTTGACATGACTCAGTTTACAGAAGCCATCCCCCAAACAGGTGATTCCCTGGTTACTCTGTGGGAGCGAATTGGCAGGTTATTTCCCACCACAGAGCACATAGAAGCACACATTCTCAGCCTGGGGTGCTGATTTCATACACTCCCTCAAGGCATAGCTTTTGAATTCCTGCTCTGTTCCCAGTGCTCTGCTGGGTCTGGGGAGATTGCAGTGAAGAAGGCAGAAAGCTCCCTGCCCTCCTGAGACTTCCCTTCACCAGGGCATTTCTCTGCTGAGCCTGGACTTTGCACAGGAGGTGGTGAGTGCCCAGGGGAGGAACTGTCTTCCTCTGCTCTTATAGGCAGTGACTAGTCACATGTCTGATCCATCATAGGCTTAGTCAAGGATGGGTCAACGGATAGGAAAATGAATGAGCAAAATAACTCCCCAAAACATATGTATATAAAATATATACACACATATATCTATATCTATCTATATCTATCTATATCTATATCTATATCTATATCTATATCTATATCTATATCTAAAATGTGCATGTGTGTGGTATATGGTATAAAATACCAGATATATGTTGGGCATGTATGTGTGTATGTACACTAAAAATATATTTGTATTACATTACATGTAATATATAATGTAATATAATTATTACATCCTTATTATAAATTGAATGTTTGTGTGTTCCCCCACCCCAATTCATATGTGGAAACCCCAATTCTCAGTGTGGCTATGTTGGGAAATGAGTCCTCCAAGGAAGTAATAAAGGTTAAATGAGGTCATAAGGATGGGGCCCTGTTCTGGTAGAATTAGTGTCTTCATAAGAAGAGACACAGCCCAGCCGATGTTTCTCAGTGGTTGAGTGTCAACCAATGAACCAAGAGGTCACCTCTTCCATTCCTGGTCAGGGCATATGCCCGGGTTGTGGGCTCAGTCCCCAGTAGGGGTCTTGCAGGAGGCAGCCACTAGATGCTTCTCTCTCATTGATGTTTCTATCTCTCTATCCCTCTACCTTCTTCTCTCTCTAAAAATCAATAAAAACATATTAGAAAAAAGAAGAGACACCAGAGAGCAACCTCTCTTTTATTTTTTCTCTCCCCCTCCGGGTGCACGCACTGTGGAAAGGTCATGTGAGGACACAGGAAGAAGGTGGCCATCCTTAAGCCAGGAAAAGGGCTCTCACCAGACACCAAATTGGGAAGAACATGTCCAGCTTCCAGAAGTGAGAGAAATAAATTTCTGTAGTCGAAGCTCCCTGTCAGTGCTATTTTGTTATGGCAGCCCTAGCAAACTAATGCAATACTATCTAAATATTAGGTTGAATCATGAAGTTGCCATTTTACTTGTTAAAACCCATCAAATATCAGCAATTTCATATGGCCTAATCTAATACATAAATGTATATGCAATCAAAATGACATGTCATAATTGTGTGTTTTCCCTTTACTGGACAGTGTTCACTGAGGAAGACATGTCTTATTAATCTCTGCTTTCTCTTCTCCCCAGGAAACCACTGGCATTTGGTAAACATCGTGACTGATGAGTAAATTACTAAGATGAGCTCTTTGAATTCCTGTTCCAGCAGAAGCCTTAAAATAGTTTCTATCAAGGCTAGTTCACTCATTAAAAATAATTA
This sequence comes from Myotis lucifugus, assembly GCF_000147115.1. NCBI lineage: Eukaryota > Metazoa > Chordata > Mammalia > Chiroptera > Vespertilionidae > Myotis > Myotis lucifugus. The sequence continues at coordinate 4,815 of NW_005876646.1, read as the reverse complement.
CCTTGCACATATTGGCAGGAGCTATTGAACTGTTCACTAAGAATTTTTCACTTCATAGGAACTCAAATTAAATGTGTTTCCACAACACACACACACACACACACACACACACACACACACACTCACAGCCTGGTGTCACCCAACCTTCTTGAGTCACACCACTCACGTACACTTGTAGGACCAGTAGATGAGAACAGGTGCCTTCTTCCCGGTTCCTGAATGGAAGTGAGGGCTAAGGGACAGGGTTTCTTTTCAGAGTGACAAAAATGTCCTAAAATTGAGAGTGGTGATGGTTTCACAACTCTGTGAATATACTAAAGATCATTGAATTATAGTATTTGAAATGAGTAGATTGTACGGTATGTATATTATTTCTCAAAAAAGCTGTTAGGTATAAGAAAAAATATCTTCAAGGAAGTGAGTTTGCCATGGTTTCCAAAGTTATTAAAGCAAAACCAAACCAAACCAAACCAAACAAAAGCCAAACACTCTTCAGAATATCCCCCTATTGACTGCACAGGCCCCCAAATGACAGAGGTACCCCTATAGATGAGACTCAGAGAGCCCTTTGTTTGGCTCAGCATATGTCAAGCAGGCAAAAATGAAACAAAATCAAAACACCTGTTTCATTTTTGCTTGCTTGACATATGCTGAGCCAAATAAAGGGCTCTCTGAGTCTCATCTATAGGGTCTTCATTCATAGTTGTAATGGCTGCGGCAGAAGGGGCCAAGGTCGATACTTGTCCTGTCAGTAATGAATGAATGAGTGAACAAGCACCTTGCTCTCTGCTTGGCTTTTCCTATCCATACATCTCTTGCCTATGAATGAAGGCTTCACTTATTCTTATCTATGAGGGTTACAGCTGTTTCTTCATGCTATTGAGGGTCCTTATTTCTCCCAAACGCAAACAGAAGACCTGGTTCTGTCACAAACTTGGCCTGTGATATTACTTCCACTCTTGAGCCTCGGTTTCCTTATCTATAAAACGAAGGGCATGTTCAATGATGGTCTCTAAGCTTCCTTCTAAGTCTAGTAAATTATGTCAGTCTTCACCAAAGTGATCATTATTCATCGGTGAGCAAAAAGTTATAAAATTATTCCTGGTGGGCAGATTCAAACCAAAGTCCTGGCAGTTTTTTTTCTACATGATGTGTGACATTTTACAATACCGTGTAAGTGCAGAAAGTGAAAAGGCAGACATTAAAGGTGAAAAAAAAAATAAACAGCCGGGAAAGAATGCCTTTATAAATTGCTTGCTCTGACTTCAGAGAGACAATTTTTTAAAAAGTAAGATCATGAGAACTAGATTTATGTCCCCAGGTCCAATGCAAATGCAGGATTTGTACAATAACCATTTATCAGCTCCCAAAGAGCTGATTTATGGCCCAGCCGTCCTACTTTGTATTCTGACGGTCTCAGAAAGATAACTGACAACACAGAAAGAAATATCCTCCGACTCATTGTGGATGACGGGTTATAAATGAGCACAACTTGATGTTCTGCTCAGGAAAAATCAGTGTTTTGAAACTCTCATTAGAAATTAGTTGTTAAAAGCTGTTCCCAAACCTGACTGTTTGGCCCATTGCTTTGTTATAGTTTTAGTCATTTAATTTCCTGACAATGCTGGGCAGGGAAACTACTGCCTTTGCTTTAGTACATTCTAGGTCACCTTCTTTGTCTAGATGTATCACCAGATCACCAGGCATCCTGTGCTCGGCACACATGACACTGTTGTCCCTGTATGAAAAGGTGGGAGCAAGTCGGATGATGAGTTAGTTGGCCCAGGACCTAGTTTTATGGGAGGCACTGTATTGGCCTGGAGTGGGTAGAGACAGAGGTACAACTTGGCTCTTGATCAGTGATGGCAAACCTTTTGAGCTCGGCGTGTCAGCATTTTGAAAAACCCTAACTTAACTCTGGTGCCGTGTCACATATAGAATTTTTTTGATATTTGCAACCATAGTAAAACAAAGATGTATATTTTTGATATTTACTTTATATATTTAAATGCCATTTAACAAAGAAAAATCAACCAAAAAAATGAGTTCGCGTGTCACCTCTGACACGCGTGTCATAGGTTCGACATCACTGCTCTTGACCCTTCTCCCCACATAATGGGGACTTGATTTAGTGTTTCCCAGACTGTGGGCCCTATGGTACCCGTGGAGTTTAAAGGTACAGATCTCCAGGCTCTGACATTGGAATTCTTGATTTGGTAGGCCCGAGGTAGAGGCTAAATCTCTGTGATTTTAACACCCTCCCATGGGTTTTGGATGCTGGACCAGGGACAGGTATATGAGATTTGCTGAAATCTGAGGCTCTGCCATTTCCTCCAAGCAGCTGTAAGATTGAGGCACTCAAGCAAAGGGTAGAGTCTAGTGCAGCCGTGGGCAAACGGGATCCAGCCCGTTTGAAATGAATAAAACTAAAAAAAAAAAAAGACCGTACCCTTTTATGTAATGATGTTTACATTTGAATTTATATTAGTTTACACAAACACTCCATCCATGCTTTTGTTCCGGCCCTCCGGTCCAGTTTAAGAACCCATTGTGGCCCTCGAGTCAAAAAGTTTGCCCACCCCTGGTCTAGTGTATTAGATCTAAGGGAGATCAACAGGAAGGGCAGGAGGGCCAAGAATGGCCAAGAATCTTCCATTTTACCCTCCACGCCTAGTTAATCAATCACCAAATCATTTAGACTTTACCAGTGTTTCTTAGCTCTCTGCATATTTTTGAATTCTCTTTGTTGCTGCTCTAGTCCTGGCCAGCATCATCTCGTACATGGCCTCTCAGCCTCTTCCTGCTTCCCTTAAGTTCTGTTTTGTGTCTGAATGAGCTTTTACTAAAATTCAGATCTGATCATAGCATCCTTCTGAGTCAGTCCTTCAGGTGTCCCCACTGCCTATGGATTAAGGCTCAGGTTTCATAGCAGCCTACACAAGACCCTTCAAAGTTCACCCAACTGTTGAGTGAATAGATCTTATGTCTGTGCCTTTGCTTATTTTATCTCCTGGGCCTGAACATCCCTTTTCTGGTCTCAGCTTGGCAATCTCTTCTTCCTTGTCTCTTACAGGCAGACACAGATGTGCTTCTCTTTCTGTCCTTGTCATACTGTCCTTTTTTTGTACCTCGAAGGTCACTTTCATCACAGCTTTTATTTGGCAAGTGTGGTTTATATAGCTACCTCTTCATCTAGGTCTAGATGTTAGAGGTCATATACATTTTGATGATTAAATATCTCTAATACGTATGAATTAGGGGCCAATTCACATTTGTTCAGTGAATGAGGGCACCAGGAAGGGAGTCCCAGGGTAGGATGAGTCTGGAACTGTTAGAAAGGCTGAGAAGCCACATAAGAGTTCCTCCAAAGAGTTCCTGAAGGGAGCAGCTCCCAGACAGGTTTCCTCTTGGAATTTCCCTGTTTGCAAATAGCCCTTGTTCAGCTATCAGCCTGTGTCCCTGTTGGTCTTTCTCCATGACTAATATGGTTCCTTTGGGGCAGCTGGCACTGCTCAGATTGGTAGGGGAGGGTAAGGAAAGGACACAGGAGAGCTTCCCAAGAGAACTGTAAGACATGGGCTTCAACATAGCCACAGGAGAATTGAACTACCATGGCCAATTTGAGCTTGTCCAATTTCATCGATCCATGTATCCAGCCATATATCCATCTCTCCATCCATCCATCCATCCATCCATCCATCCATCCATCCATCCATCTATTGCTCTACCTGTCCATCCATTTGTTCAGTATCCATTGCATGGCTATTATGTGTATACTGCATATATGTCAGAGCTCATGCTCTAGAAGAGGGAGCAAGATCATGAGCAACATGTAAACAGGTAAAACAATAACCTCAGAGAGTGATACCTGCTCTGAGCCATCACTTTGGGCCATGGTATAAGAAGTGACAAGTGACAGGTGGGCAGAGTGGGGGAGGGCTTCTTTTGTGAGAGGTGACCAAGGAAAGTGTCTCAGAAAGCATGACAGATGAGGCCTAAACAAAAAGGAGACAGTCAAGCTCAGTGGTTGAACACTGTCCCATGCACTGAGAGGGCCACATAAGAGTTCCTCCAAAGAGTTCCTGAAGGGAGCAGCTCCCAGACAGGATAGTATAGCTCAGTGGTTGAACACTGTCCCATGCACTGAGAGGTCTCTGGTTGGATTCCCAGTCAGGGCACATGCCGGGTTGTGGGCTCGATCCCCAGTAGGGGGCATGCAGGAGTCATCTGATCAATGCTACTCTCATCAATGTCTCTCTCTTTCCCTCTCCCTTCCACTCTCTAAAGTCAATAAAAAAAAATCTTAAAAAAAATGGAGACAGTCAAATGGAGATATGGTAGAGAGAACATTCCAGGCAGAGGAAACCATGTGAACTGATGAGTCAGGGAAGATCCTCCAACTGGGAAGTGTCTTGGGGACAGCGGGTAGAACAGAGGCCAGTCAGGTGGACCTGAGTTCATATCCTGGCTCAGCCATTTAAAATCTAGGGGTCACTGAGAGAGGTACTAACCTTTTCAGCTTTTGCTTTCCTCTATGTAAAATGGAGACACTAAAACCTTAGTCATAAGGTGGTTGTGAAGATTAAATCCTATGAGGAGCATGGTTCCTATGTGGGGTAGATTCTCAAGCCCAGATATTTCAAAATCCTTTTGCCAGGTGAAAGTCATCATATTTTTCTCATCAGCACCATAAGACAGGCAAAAAGATTGATCACCTCAGTTTTGGTAACCAGTTTCAGACTGACACCTCTATCTGATTTCGGGTTCGTTCCATATTTTTAAAATGCTCTGTGTATTCCCTTTATTATGCATGTC
>NW_005876645.1:0-9655 GCF_000147115.1 Myotis lucifugus | reverse complement strand
TGAGCACATACAGTTTGAGCCAACATTTCAAATAATTCTTTCTTCTAAGAGTTTGGATTATGCCTGAATACAACTGAATATATATTACACACACACACACACACACACACACACACACACACACACACTTTATCCATTAGATAGAGCCAGAGAATAAATTTAATTTACTGAATTCCCTATACTTAAACATTCATTCCATTTAAGGGCAAAATTAGGAAGATAAAACCAAAATAAAATAATTCTACCCCTCTTGTTGCATTCTTTCTTTGAGGTATTTAATATTTTAGTCAGTCTATTTCTGTAAACATGAAGGTACCAATGCTTATTGATTTACCCAATACACCTATTATTGCTTTTAATTTAGAATCATTCAAGAGTTTTCTACAAGGCATTTTTCTTTTATAATCATGTCCTAGACTTTCCTCTCATATAAAATACTTGGGATTTAAAAAGAATTCTGGAGTTCCTCAGCCCTATCCAGCCAATGGACTGCCTAGTTACACCCAGGCTAGAGTCACGGTTGTCTGCAGCCCATAGAGCCACAGCTTTTCCCATGCTTTCTTAAAAATCTGATGTGATATTGACTGAAAAGGAATCAAGAGCCTTGGGAAGATGTAGAGCCTAATGAGCCTTGAAAGCTCTTCATAATCAGCTGGCCCTGGAAGCCCACTGAAAAGCTGCAGGAGGGTCAAGGGGTAATCAAATGACAAAGTGTCACTCTAATCCCCCAAGGAGCACTCTTTAAATCCACCAGACACGTGTCTACATATACCGGACTGTGGAAGCCAGATTTCTGCTCTAGTTTGAGTTTTCCTACATTTTAGGATTCTGAATGAAGAATTTGATTTTGTCTCAAAGTTGACCCAGCAGTATTCACATAGTCCTAAAAGTTTTATGTCATTAAGTTGAATTTTTCCCAGTAATTAAAAAAATATCTATGCATCTTGATTGGCACCTGATTTTTTTTAAATGTACGATGATTGCCTGGCTAGTGTGGCTCAGTGGTTGAGGTTGACTTATGAACCAAGATGTCACGGTTCAATTCCCAGTCAGGCTACATGCCGGGGTTGTGAGCTCCATCTCTTGTGTTGGGTGTGCAGGAGGCAGCCGATCAATGATTCTCTCTCATTGATGTTTCTATCGCTCTCTTCCTCTTCCTTCCTCTCTGAAATAAATAAAAATACATTTAAAAATGTCTGATGATTATTAAATTAGATTGTCTTATATAATAAAATACAGGTTCCGATCATTTTCTTTTCACAATCTCTGTTCCTCTTTTTTTTTATTAAGAGACCCAATTGTTAGATATCAGCTTTAAGTCTCAGCTTAACGTCCTATAGTTGAATAGTTAACTTTCTTTTGATTAAGAAAGATTTTGAACTAAAATCAGCTTGAATTTCAAACAATAAATGTATTTTCTAACCATAAAAATTTAGAGCAGGAAGGTGTTGCCCTGGCTGGTGTGGCTCAGGTGATTGAGAGTTTGCCTGTTCCATTCCTGGTGAGGGCACATGACTGGGTTATGGGCTCAATCCCCAGTAGGGGGCTTGCAGGAGGAAGCCAATTGATGCTTCTCTCTCATTGAAGTTTCTCTCTCTCCCTTCTTCTCTCTCTAAAATCAATAAACACATTCCGAAGATGGCGGCGATATAGGCAGACGTGTCCCAGGTCATGTCCCGGAGCAAATGGAGTAAGCAGCTGAAACTAATAACACCTACTCTGAATCAGCAAATTACTCAGCTGGTGAGACGGTTTGCAGTCGGGAAGGGCAGAACTCCCCTGGAAAAGTAAAAAAACCAGGGATCTGGGCAGGAAAGTTTGCCAGACCTCTGAGCCCAGAGGGTCGGAGGGAGACCGCGTCCCTTGGGACAGGCACAGCCCCTGACTGGAGAAAGGATATCCGTGGGATTCCTGACGCCGGGGGACTTGAGATCTGGGTTCTGTGACCACGGAGGACTGAGCCTAAAGGGGGCAGCCTGAAGAGCTGACCAGACCATGCAGTGCCGGTAAGAGAGGAGCTTACAGAGACTCAGCCTTCCCCATTTCCGCAGCCAGCGTTTGTTTGTTTGTTTTCACTGAATCCTGTTCATAAGACATTTCGGATACAGACACTCACCTGTGCTGAAGAGAGGGAGAAGGTGCGAACGAGTGGAATCTGGGGAAAGACTGAGGAGAGAGGGGGGACCGGGAGAGGTGGCAGTGAATTGAGTGCTGAGACACCCCTGGGCCCAGGATCTGGGCAGCCATTCTCTCCGGAGGGTGGGACTCCTCTACCTAGCCCCCAGGCAAGGAGCACAGCCACACCCAGATTCCACCCTGAATGAGATCAAGGATTAAAATAATCTGATCAGTCCCTGGGAGTTAACAGGGTCTGGCCTATAGAGGGATTTTCAATCCCAGCAACAACACAGAGCAGGGTAACGATTAAAGAACCAGCTCTGGACAGTTGACCTCCCCAAACCAGTTTTAAGTGCAATAGAGAAAATAAACCCTCGCTATTGGATAGAGAAGCCGTATAGCCTCAGAGGCCAACCCAAAAACACTGCCACCCAGAGGCTGAGCCACAAACTGACTCTTAGCTAAACACAAATTAAGGGGGTCTGGGACACAAATACAGCCTGCTTTAAAATCAGGACTGTGGTTTATAACACGGAGGAACAGTGTATCGCAGGGAAATTCAACACTCTCCTGAATATCTGGCTGGACTAAAGCAAGCCAGACTGAAGAGTAGAAGAACTGAAGGACCTTCACTACTGCAATTTTTTTTTCCTTTTTCACCTTTTAACTAAGAAACCAATTTTTTTTCTTCTTTTTCCATCACCTGATTTTACCCTTTTAATTACTACATTTTTATTTTTAACCAGTATTATTACTGCTACCATTTTACCATTTTTTTAAAGTGCCATTTTATTTTCTCTTTATTTTATTTTGGGATTAGTGTTCTCCATTCCATTTTCATCATTCCTTTAGCATCAATTTTCCCTACCTCAATTTTACCACTATGCTAAAACCCTCTCCCTCACTTTTCCCCTTTTTGTTGTCCTGTTTCTCTTACCCTATTCCTGCTTTAGATTTTCCCTATCCCTTCTGTTTACCTTCTGTCAAAATTTCACCCTACTTATATATCCTATTTCAATCCACTGCTCTAAATCCTTACACATATCCCTTATCTTTCTTCACTATCCAAAATTTTTTTCTTCTTTATCTTTCTATTGTTTTGTTGCAAACACTTGATTGTTGAGTATATTGTTTTTGTTGTTGTTGTTTGTTTGTTTGTTTTGTGTCTGTGTGTGTATGTGTTTTTTAGGACTGGTTGTGAGGCTGTTTTGCTTTTTCTTTTTATTTTTTTCTGCTGGTTTTTGCTTTTTCTTTTTATTTTTTTCTGCTGGTTTTTCTCCTCCCTCCACCCACCCCCCCCACCCCGGTTATTTTTGTGCTTCTGTTTTCCCTTGCCTCTCTTGATATTATTGGTTGTTTCTAGTTTGCATTCATCTCCAGGGAGCTGTTGCTGGAATTTGTTGGAATTAGTGGCAGTTCTATAGGAGTTTTCTCCTCATATAAATAGTCTCTTCCCCTCTTACTACTTCATTCTCTCTTTTCGCTCTTTTTTTCCCCTTCCTTTCCCAATTCATTTTTGCACTCTTTTTTCCCTACTTAGTTTCTTTCTTTTTCCTCTTTATCTTTTTCTCTCCTTCTCCCTTATCCCCTAATTCTCTTAATTCGGGTGGTCACCTTTATTTGGGGTTATTAATATCGTGAATATATTTGTGTTTAGTGCCTGCTATGTGGTGCCTTGTTGTGTTGTATTTTGTGCCTTTAAATCAATGCAGCAAATCCAAGCAACAGCAGCCTCTTGAGCACCACACCCTCTGTCTGAGGAACAGCAGCTGTACATGAAGCCTCCCCCCCACCAGCCAGAAGAGCCACCACAGCTGTGAACAGCACCCAACAGAGGAGCTGCTGCCAACTGAGGAGCAGCTGCTACCGCAACCGCCCGAAGAGCAACCACAGCCCAAGGAGCCACTGCCACCCAGGGAGCGGCCACTGAACAACTCAACGTCTAGATATGTCAGTGAGTTCCAACATGGGTAGACAAAGAAACCCCCAAAGGAAAGAAAATGAGGACTCTCCAGAAAAGCAGCTAAGTGATACAAAGGCATGCAACATGACAGAAAAAGAATTCAGAACAAGGGTCCTAGAGTGCATAAACTGGATGGAGGAAAAAAATCAACAACTTGTGCAAGAAGCAAGAAGAAACAGATGAAAAAGTCAACTACCTATGCAAGAAGCAAGAAGAAACAGATGAAAAAGTCAACTACCTATGCAAGAAGCAAGAAGAAAGAGATGAAAAAATAAACAACTTAAGTAAGACCCAAGAGAAATGAAGAGTGATATAGCTGCAATAAAAAACACCATTGAAAATATCAACAGTAGACTAGGAGAAGCGGAGGACCGAATTAGTGAATTAGAAGACAAGGAAGCAAAACACACCTAAACTGTACTGCAATTGGAGAAAAAAAAATTAAAAGACAGGAGGAGAGCCTAAGGGAGCTTTGGGACAACATGAAACAGAACAACATATGAATAATAGGGGTGCCAGAACAACAGAAAGATGAATAAAGATTAGAAAACCTATTCAAAGAAATAATATCAGAAAACTTCCCTGAGGTGGGGAAGGAAAAAGTCACACAAGCCCAGAGAGTCCCAAACAAGGTGAACCTGAAAAGACCCACACCAAGACACATCATAATTGCCATGGCAAATGTTCAGGACAAAGAGAGAATCTTACAGGCTGCAAGAGGGAGACGGAAAGTTACATACAAGGGATCTCCCATTAGATTATCAAATGATTTCTCAACAGAAACACATAAGGCCAAAAAAGAATGGACAGAAATTTACAAAGTGATGTAAAGCAAAGGACTGAATCCAAGAATACTCTATCCAGCAAGGCTATCATTCAAAATTGAAGGGGAAATAAGAAGCTTCACAGACAAAAAAAGGCTAAGGGAAATTATCACCACCAAGCCAGCAATGCAAGAAATGCTAAAGGGACTGGTGTAAAAAGAAGAAATAAAAAGCACAGAAAGAAAACAGCCACACAAAAAAAGAAATGGCTACAAACAAGTACCTTTCAATAATAACTTTAAACGTAAACAGACTAAATGCTCCAACCAAAAGACATCGAGTGGCTGAATGGATAAAAAAACATGATCCATACATCTGCTGTCTACAAGAGACCCACCTCATTAGAAGGAACTCATACAGACTGAAAGTGAAGGGATGGAAAAATATCTTTCAGGCAAACAGAAAGGAAAAGAAAGCTGGGGTAGCAATACTTATATCGAACAAAACAAACCTCAAATTGAAGGCCATAACAAGAGATAAGGAAGGCCACTTCATAATGCCAAAGGGATCGATATAACAAGAAGATATAACCCTGGTAAACATATATGCACCCAATGTAGGAGCACCCAAATTCATAAAAAACTCCTGGACGATATCAAAGGAGAGATCGACAACAATACAATCATAGTAGGGGACTTTCATACACCACTGACATCACTGGATAAGTCCTCTAGACAAACAATCAGCAAAGAAACAGCAATCCTAAATGACTCACTAGATCAGATGGACTTAACAGACATCTTCAGAACACTTCACCCCAAAGCAGCAGAATATACATTCTACTCAAGTGTTCATGGAACAGATTCAAAAATAGACCACATATTGGGTCACAAGCAAAGTCTCCCCAAATTCAAGAAGATTGAAATCATACCAAGCATCTTCTCAGACCACAATGGCATAATATTAGAAATAAACTACAATAAAACAACCCAAAATACTCAAACACTTAGAAGCTGAATAGCATGTTATTAAATATTGATTGGGTTACCAATGAGATCAAAGAAGAAATTAAAAACATCCTGGAAACTAATGACAATGAAACACAACAATCCAAAACCTATGGGACATGATGAAAGCAGTCCTGAGAGGGAAGTTTATAGCTCTACAGGCCTATCTCAACAAACAAGAAAAAATGGTAGTAAATCATCTAACTCTACAACTCAAAGAATCAGAAAGAGAGCAACAAGAAAACCCCAGAGTGAGCAGAAGGAAGGAGATAATAAAGATTAGAGCAGAAATAAAGACATAGAGACCAAAAAAAAAAAAAAAAATACAGAAAATCAATGAAACCAAGAGCTGGTTCTTTAAAAGGATAAACAAGATTGACAAACCTCTCACAAGGCTCACCAAGAAGCAAAGAGAGAGGACCCAAATAAACCAAATCAGAAACGATAGAGCGAAATAACAACAGACCCCACAGAAATACAAATGATTGTTAAAAAATACTATGAACAACTCTACTCCAACAAACTAAACAACCTGGAGGAAATGGACAAATTCCTAGAAAAATACAATATTCCAAAACTCAATCAGGAAGAATCTAAAAATCTCAATAGGCCAATAACTATGGAAGAAATTGAAGCAGTCATCAAATGCTGGGGTCCAACCCCAGCGGGTCCAGGGGTCCCCAAAGGTGTGGACGGAGTCGGCGAAGAAGGAATGGAATGAAGACAGCCTTCAGTTGATCAGCAGCCTAGTCAGGACCTCTAGCCAGGATCTCTAGCCAAAGTTCTGGTCAGAGTTCTGGTTAGGAACTGATGAGGATCTGAAGAGGATCTGATGTTTATTGTCTTGTTACATCCATATTTATACCAGCCGATTTTAATCCTGTCAATTTCTATTACAAAGGTTAGGGCGTTTCTTATCTCCATTCCAGGGAGTAAAGATTATGTAGCTTAACTACCCGCCTGGCACTTAATTAAGGGGTTGTATCCCCTCCCTAACCTCAGGGAAAGATCCCTACCTGGGGAAACAACCTTTCTCGGAGAGGTGACCTTGGTTAAAACACATGGCGCTAAAGGGAGCAAACATATTAAGAACAGTATGCTATATATGCCAGGTCCATTGAAACATATGCTATCCAGATGTTTCTTTCCTGCAGCGACTGTGTCAAGCAGCAAGGATGGACCGGCTTCCAGCAATCAAAAAGCTTCCAGCAAACAAAAGCCCAGGACCAGCTGGCTTCACAGGGGAGTTTTACCAAACATTCAATGAAGAACTGAAACCTATCCTCCTCAAACTACTACAAAAAATTCAAGAGGAAGGAACACTTCCAAGCTCATTCTATGAAGCCAGCATCACCCTAATACCAAAACCAGGTAAAGACAACACAATGAAAGAGAATTACAGGCCAATATCCCTCATGAACATAGATGCCAAAATCCTCAACAAAATCTTAACAAATCGGATCCAGCAGTACATCAGAAAGATCATACACCATGACCAAGTAGGATTTATTCCAGGGATGCAAGGATGGTACAATATCCGCAAATCAATAAACGTGATACATCACATAAACAAATTGAAAGAAAAAAACCACATGGTCATATCAATTGATGCAGAAAAAGCATTTGACAAAATCCAACACCCATTTTTGATAAAAACTCTCAGCAAGGCAGGAGTAGAAGGATGATACCTCAACATAATAAAAGCCATATATGACAGGCCCACAGCCAACATCATACTCAATGGACAAAAACTAACACCATTTCCCCTAAGAACAGGAACAAGACAGGGTTGCCCACTCTCACCACTCCTACTCCTGTTCAACATAGTACTGGAAGTATTAGCCATTGCAATTAGACAAGAAGAAGAAATAAAAGGCATCAAAATTGGAAAAGAGGAAGTAAAACTGTCCTTATTTGCGGACGACATGATATTATACATACAAAACCCTAGAGACTCCGTCAAAAAGCTACTAGACTTAATACATGAATTTGGCAATGTAGCAGGATACAAAATTAACCCCAAGAAATCTGAGGCATTTCTATACACCAATAGTGAACTTTCAGAAAGAGAGATTAGAAAAACAATCCCATTTACCATCGCACCAAAAAAATTAAGATACCTAGGAATAAACTTAACTAAAGAGGTAAAAGACCTCTACTCAGAAAATTACAGGACGTTGAAAAAAGAGATAGAGGAAGACATAAACAGATGGAAGAACATACCGTGTTCATGGATTGGTAGAATCGACATCATTAAAATGTCCATACTACCCAAAGCAATCTATAAATTCAACACACTTCCCATTAAAATACCAATGGCATACTTCACAGATCTAGAACGAACTCTCCAAAAATTCATCTGGAATAAAAAAAGACCCCAAATAGCTGCAGCGATCCTGAGAAAGAAGAAAGTAGGTGGGATCTCAGTACCAGATATCAAGATGTATTACAAAGCCACTGTTCTCAAAACTGCCTGGTACTGGCACAAGAACAGGCATATAGATCAATGGAATAGAATAGAGAACCCAGAAATCGGCCCGAACCAATATGCTCAATTAATATTTGACAAAGGAGGAAAGAACATTCAATGGAGCCAAGATACTCTCTTCAATAAGTGGTTTTGGGAAACTTGGACAGATATATGCAAGAAAATGAAACTAGACCACCAACTTACACCATACACAAAAATAAACTCAAAATGGATAAAGGACTTAAATGTACGACAGGAAACCATAAAAATTCTAGAAGAATTCAAAGGCAACAAAATCTCAGACATATGCCGAAGCAATTTCTTCACTGATACAGCTCCTAGGGCACTTGAAACTAAAGAGAAAATGAACAAATGGGACTACATCAAAATAAAAAGCTTCTGCACAGCAAAAGAAACCATCAACAAAACAACGAGAAAACCCACTGCGTGGGAAAACATATTTGCCAATGTCATATCTGATAAGGGCCTAATCTCCAAAATTTATAGGGAACTCATAGAACTTAACAAAAGGAAGATAAACAATCCAATCAAAAAATGGGCAAAGGATCTAAATAGACACCTTTCAAAAGAGGACATTCAGAAAGCCAAGAGACATATGAAAACATGCTCAAAGTCACTAATCATCCGAGAGATGCAAATCAAAACAACAATGAGGTACCATCTCACACCTGTCAGAATGGCCATCATCAACAAATCAACAAACGACGAGTGCTGGAGAGGATGTGGAGAAAAAGGAACACTTGTGCACTGCTGGTGGGAATGCAGACTGGTGCAACCACTATGGAAGGCAGTATGGAGGTTCCTCAAAAAATTGGAAATGGAACTCCCATTTGACCCTGTGATCCCACTTCTAGGAATATATCCCAAGAAACCAGAAACACCAATCAGAAAGGATATATGCACCCAGATGTTCATAGCAGCACAATTCACCATAGCTAAGATCTGGAAACAGCCTAAGTGCCCATCAGTAGATGAATGGATTAGAAAACCGTGGTACATCTACATGATGGAATACTATGCTGCTGTAAAAAAGAAGGAACTCTTACCATTTGCAACGGCATGGATGGAACTGGAGAACATTATGCTAAGTGAAATAAGCCAGTCAATGAAGGAAAAATACCACATGATCTCACACATTCATGGATATTAGAGACCATTATAAACTTTTGAACAATAATAGATACAGAGGCAGAGCTGCCTCAAACAGATTGTCAAACTGCAGCGGGAAGGCCGGGGAGGGTTGGGGGGCAGGAGGGAAGGGGGTAAGAGATCAACCGAAGGACTTGTATGCATGCATATAAGCATAACCAAT
>NW_005876644.1:0-9656 GCF_000147115.1 Myotis lucifugus | reverse complement strand
TTAGAAAAAAAAAATTTTTTTATTTTAAGGTAAACAAACCTCAGAAAAATGCTTTCAGCAGGCGGGGGGGGCCAAGATGGTGGAAGAAGGAGGCACCTCTCCTCTCCCCCGGGGAAACAACAAAAATTTTTTTTTTTTAAAGGGGAAAAAATCCCCGAGTAAAAAAATATAAAAGAAAAAAAGGGGGGGGGTGGGGGGCTTAAAATAGCCCTCAGCCCCTCACCCAGACTGGCCAGGCACCCCAGTTGGGACCCCCACCCTAAAGGGGTGTGGCCAGCCTGAAAACAGCCATCAGCCCCTCATCCAGGCTGGCCAGGCACCTCAGTGGGGACCCCCACCCTGAAGGGGTGTGGCCAGCTGCAAACAGCCATCAGCCCCTCACCCAGGCTGGCCAGGCACCCAAGTGGGACCCCCACCCTGATCCAGGACACCCTTCAGGGCAAACCAGCGGCCCCCACCTGTGCACCAGGCCTCTATCCTATATAGTAAAAGGGTTATATGCAAACTGACCCTAACAGCAGAAAGACTGGGAATGACTGGTCACTATGACACACACTGACTACCAGGGGGCAGACGCTCAATGCAGGAGCTGCCCTCTGGTGGTCAGTGCGCTCCCACATGGGGGAGCTCTGCTCAGCCACAAGCCAGGCTGATGGCTGCCAGCACAGCGATGGTGGCGGGAGCCTCTCCTGCCTCCTCAGCAGCGCTAAGGATGTTCGACTGCAGCTCAGGTCTGCTCCCTGCTGGCAAGTGGACATCCCCCGAGGGCTGCCGGGCTGCCAGAGGGATGTCTGATTGCCAGCTTAAGCCCAATCCCCCTGGGAGTGGGCCTAAACCAGCAGGTGGTCATCCCCTGAGGGGTCCCAGACTGTGAGAGGGCACAGGCCGGGCTGAGGAACCCCCCCCCCCCCACCGCCAGTGCACAAATTTTTGTGCACTGGGCCTCTAGTATCCTATATAAAAAAAGCCTAATATGCTAAGTGTCCAGTTGTCCGGTCAGCCATTCAACCAATCAAAGCTAATATGCTAATGATATGCTAAGGCCGTTCAACTGCTCGCTATGACATGCAGTGACCACCAGGGCGCAGGCAGTTGATCAGTCGACCAGTCACTATATCATGCATTGAGCACCATGGGGCAGATGCTCTGACCACTAGGTTAACTTGCTGCTGGGGTGTGGCCCATCAGGATTGAGTGAGATGGGCAAGACACGCCCTGGAGCCCTCCTACGGTGCCTCCCCAGCTGGCAAATCTCCTTTGTCTCTCCCTGGCCCCTATCATGCACCTGTGGGGTCCCTTGGCCTGGCCTGCATCCTTTCGAAATCCGGCTGAGGGATGCCACCTCCCTCCGAGTGCATGAATTTTGTGCACTGGGCCTCTAGTTATTTTATAAAATGTTCTATGGCTGAAGTTAACTACCTTTCCCCTTCTCAAGTCAGTTTGTATGTGCACACACAACTTGAATATGTATAAATGGACTCTTGGCTCCTTAGTCAGCAACAACCCTTCTACTAGCCAGTCCTTACACTTTTAAATTGACAATGACCATCAAAGAGAAGTTCCCAGGGTCAAGCATACTCTCGTCCTGTTTCTCCATTGCAGATTCTCCATTGCAGGTACAAAGTTCTAGCAGCATCCTCCAGAAACAGCCAGGAGGGAGTCATTGCATCTGGGGCCTTCGGGTTCCGAATGCCAGTTTTCTAGCTGTGTAGGTAGGGCCTTTGAAGCTCCATCCTAAAATGGCAGTGCTCTAAATAACACAGTTAAAACACACTGAGATGAATTCCCAACAGTCTGCACAAAAAAATCTCCTGCTGACGTCAATGGGAGCTTATCCTGAGGGCCTAAGAATTAGGTGAGTATTAATAAATGTTGCTGAGTTATTTCAATCTGATCTGAAAACTTGAGCTTTTTCCTTCTCGAGAGTGGGCTGGAAAAGAGGAGGATGTGACTATGTGAGAACACTTTGATGTTCCCAGTGTTTTACTTGGAGATTTTATTTAGGAAGTTCAAGTTAGAAGAAACTTAGCACAGGTTTTTATTCCTCTGTATGCTCTGACTCTCATCTCTCTTTCTAACCCCTTTCTAGAATTCTTGCACTTCTCCTGAATGATTTCAGTTTTCACTGATTATCAGAAAAACTTCTGAAAATGGCATTTTGATTTAAGAGCAGGTGGCATTGCAGATATTATATATTGAATCATTAAGTCTGAGGGTCTTGCTGTACTTGGCCTTTTTTCATTGTTTCTCTTAAGAAATCAGCTTGTTTTTGGCAGGGTGGGTGTAAGCACTCAAAGTGATTAATTTAAGTAGAACCATTAAATTAGGCAAAACCTTTTAGATGTGGAAAAAAGCAAAAAGCAAATGCTATTACTTTGGAAATGCATAATGTTTTTACAAACTGCACACATATGAATAGACCATTCTTCATTTACTCATTTGGAAATTCTTTTTGCAGAGACTAAAGTTCATTGAAAAGAGATATTTTTTCTAATGTTTCAGGTGTTTAACATTAGAAAGAATGCTAAAAATAGACATATACTCATAATTTATTGTCCAAATTAGGACACTTTGGAAATGAAAGGATACTATTAAAAATTACACTGGGACAACAGGTCTCAACCAATAAGTCTCAAAAATGAGGTCCCAGTTGGCACCATTTTCTCCTAAAAGTTCAAAATCTTTGAAAATAGTTTCCCTCTAGTTTTCTAAACAAAATAATAAAAATATTCTCTACTTTAGTTCACACAACTGAGTTTAATAAAATATTCCTTCATATAAACAAATTGAAATTCAACGTTTTTTATCTTTGAAATTAGTTTTGATTCTGTTTCATTTTTTTTCTACAAGTTACCCAGCCTTCCTTATTATTATGGTATTTAATTATTTTTTATCATGAAATATGATAGAAACATAGAAATGTACATAAAAGAAAAGTTTATTGAAATTATTATGAAGAAAAAAACAGATATAACAATCTTCCTGGTAAAGATATGAATTACTGTCATTATCCTAAAACCCCCACAAGCGTTTCCCAATAATAATGCCTTGTTACCCCCAAAGGAAATCAGTAAGAAAATCACTTATTTGATTTTTTTAAAGATTGAATCCTGAAGTATGAATTCCTAAACCGTAGTATTTTAGTCTTGTCAATATTATTTGAAACTTATATAAATGAAGTCATATTGCATGTTTTTTGTTTGTATGAATCTGGTTTCTTCTGTTCATTATTGCATTTTAAAGAATTATCCATATTGTTGTGTGTAGCTGTACTTGTTCATTGTTATCGTGGTGTGTTATATCATTGTCTGAACATGCCACAAATTGATTTTTCATTCTATTGTTGGTAGATACTGGGTTGTGTTTAGATTTTGGTCATCTATATTAATGACCAGGCCAGCAGGGGACCAGTTAGGGGGCGATCAGGCCTGCAAGCAGAGGGGTTAAGGGCGATCAGGCAGGCAGGTGAGCAGTTAGGAGCCAGCAGTCCTGGATTGTGAGTTGGACATCCCCCGAGGGGTCCTGGATTGGAGAGGATGCAGGCCAGGCTGAGGGACCCTCCCCCCCCCCCGTATGAATTTCATGCACCAGACCTGTAGTTAAAAATAATATAGCCAAGAAACATTCTTATACATATCTCCTAATACAGCCGTACCCTTTTATGTAATGATGTTTACTTTGAATTTATATTAGTTCACACAAACACTCCATCCATGCTTTTGTTCCGGCCCTCTGGTCCAGTTTAAGAACCCATTGTGGCCCTCAAGTCAAAAAGTTTGCCCACCCCTGTCCTAATACATAAAACTATGAAATTTTGGTAAAAACCATACTGAGGAAATAAATAGTTGGATAGTGTATACATAACTCTACCTTTAGCAGTTAATACTAAACAGTTTTCCAAAGTGATTCCATCCAATACTTCCCCACACTTGTATTATCAGCACTACCTAGGAACTTGTTAGAAATACAAATTTTCAGGCCCCTTTGTATACCAGCTGAGTCAGAAACGGAAAGTGGGGCCCAGCGATTTTTGTTCTGACTAATCCTCTATGCCCGTGGTCGGCAAACTGAGGCTTGAGAGCCACATGCGGCTCTTTGGCCCCTTGAGTGTGGCTCTTCCTAAGCCTTAGGACAGTGGTCGGCAAACTTGCGGCTCGGCAAACCACAGCTCACGAGCCACATGCGGCTCTTTGGCCCCTTGAGTGTGGTGGTATTTTATGGAAGACCCACACTCAAGGGGCCAAAGAGCCGCATGTGGCTCGCAAGCCGTGGTTTGCCGACCACGGCCTTAGGAGTACCCTAATTAAGTTAATAACAATGTACCTACCTATATAGTTTAAGTTTAAAAAATGTGGCTCTCAAAAGAAATTTCAATTGTTGTACTGTTGATATTTGGCTCTGTTGATTAATGAGTTTGCCGACCACTGCTCTATGCTATTCTGTTTCTTTGTTATGGAGTGGGGCCACAACATTAGTAACAAAGAAACAGAATTTCTGTAGGATGAGGCCCAGAAATCAGGATTTTAAAAAGATTCCCAGGTGATTTAATGTGCAGCCAAGGTTGAGAACCACTGCTCTAGAGTCTATTCATTGTTCACACATTTGTGTAATTTAGTTGCATCAAATCACTTTTGTTTTGTTTTTATTAATTGAGCTTAATGGGTGGGGCCACAACATTAGTAACAAAGAAACAGAATTTCCGGAGGATGAGGCCCAGAAATCAGGATTTTAAAAAGATTCCCAGGTGATTCTAATGTGCAGCCAAGGTTGAGAACCACTGCTCTAGAGTTAGAGTCCTAGAGTTATTTCTTATTTCATACTGAATTATCTAAAGTGAATCTCTAATTGGCAGAATAGAATTTCAGGTAGAATAAAAAACTGAAATAAAGAATGATTTGGAGCGGAAAGAGCTATTCTGCAGTTCTTAAATCTCATAAAGCATAGTCCATTTGAGAATGTGATAACCTCCTTTTTTATTTTTAGTGTCCACCTCTAATTTATTTTTTAATCTATTTGAGATTATTTTATCTCTCAGTCATCCATTTCCCACTGAAAGACGTCCTTATTTCCCTTTAAAATGGAATTTGATGGAACATTTTTATAATGTTGTAAAGTACCTTGGGCATCTTAGAAAGAATCATGTAAATTCAGTCTATTTCAAGAAGATACAAGGGTACCAACCTTCTACCACTTCAACCCAAAGAAATTACTTTTTAAAAAATTAGAAGTAAAATTAACCAGGCCAATTTTTTAGAAAAGCCAAAAATTTGTTTAGCATTTGACCTATTATTTAAGGTGGCTCCTAAATTCAAAATAATATATCCTATTTATGACTACTCCATGATCCATATTGTGCCGAGCCAGCACAGCCATGGGTGAACCGGAGAGGGGCGGTGAAGGATTTAGAAAAGACAGACAAGAGAAGAAAGCTGGGTGCTAGGTGGGACACTGCCCTCTCTGATGGAGAGACAGCGCCACAGCCTGTAAGCCAAGTCTTTATTTTATAGCCAGATTCCAGGAGACAAAGTAAGGGTGTGGTTACAACGTTCTCGCGGGTTTCGAATCGACTCAATTACATGCACCTGATCAAGCTTTGTTTACTTGCTGCACCTCCTGCAGCCCATATCACTTAGCCACGTGGGGCTACAGGTCCGGACCATAAGATCAAGCTTACAACTATAGCCTTTGGCTATAATGGTGCTGGGACTTGCATGTGGCTTTGCCACGAGAGGATCGTGCCCTCTCATTAGTCCCAGGCTTGAACCTGTCCAAACGCTGTAGCTGCTCTCCACACCATATAATGCTTGAAGCTATTATAGAGAGTTCTGTTTTCAGCATGTTTAACCCAACAACCTTCATGAGTTCTGTTAGTGGGCAGTAATTTTACAGTGTAGCAAACAGTGAAAAATGTATTCAATAATTTTTAAAAAGCTTTTTTTTTCCTGGCACCATAATGTAATCAGCACTTAATCACAGAATAGAGCACTCAAGATTCTCAGCCAAAATCATGTTTTTCATAGTTCTGGTGTGATCTGTCAGTGAGGACTGACCTACAGAAGTAGGATCACATTCTCCTCTCTGATTCCTGCTTCAAAGCTTTGGCAAGGGCCAGATTTCTTCTTGTTGTTGATACAAAATGTAGGAACACAACCAAATATTAGCAAATTGAATATAACAAACAATTATATACTCTGATTAAGTGGGATTTCTCCCAGGTATGCAAGGCTGGTTCAACATCAAATATCAATTAATGTAATCAATCACATCAACAGACTAAAAAAGGAGAAATCACATAACATCAATAGATGCAGAAAAGCATTTGACAAGATCCAACATCCATTCATGATAAAAACTCTGATACACTAGGAATAGAGAGGAACCTACTCGTCTTGATAAAGAATATCTATAAAAAAACTTACAGTTATTATCTATAGATATAAAAACCTAAGCGACTGAACGATGGAATGACCAAAGGACCAGTTGACCAATCGCTATGATGCTCACTGATCACCAGGAGACAGACACTCAATGCACAGAAAAGGCACCCTCCTGTCTGGATCGGGCCTACAGGGATCAGGCTAAAACTAGCTATCCAACATCCCTCAAGGGGTCCCAGATTGCGAGAGGGTGCAGGCCAGGCCAAGGGAACCCACCAGTGCACAAATACATGCACCATGCCTCTAGTACTCAAAAATTACTAGTGCCCTGGCAAGTGTGGCTCAGTAGTAAGAGCGTCAGCCCAAGTTCCAAAGGGTCATGGGTTTGATTCCTGATCAAGAGCATGTACCTGGGTTGCAGGTTCAATCCCCAGACAAGTGGGGGAGGCAACCAATCAATGTGTTTCTCTCAGATCCATGTTTCTCTCTCTTTTTCTCTTTTTCTCCTTCCCTCTCTCTCCCTTCTTCTCTTCCTCTCTCTCTAAAAATGAATGGAAAAAATATAATCAGGTAAGGATTAACAAAATAAAAATAAAAACATAAATAAATAAATCACTATTATTTTACCCTACTTTACTTTTATGATACATGAAATTATGCTATATATTTATTTGTCCAGTTTTCACAATAAAATGTAAGCTTTATGATAGCAGGGACTTTGTCTTGCTCACCACTGTGGCATCGATCCCTAGCACTAGGCAGGGAGGTTCTCAATTAAAACAAACAAGCAAACAAACAAAACCACAAAAACCTGACCACTCAAAAGAGTCTCCAGAGAGCAGGCAGGGGGGCGAATTCAGCTCCTCAGTGGCCAGACTGGGCAGGGGCGCTCCAGGGTCTGGCCATCTGGATGACCGCTGAAACAGGACGGAGAGCTCAGGAGAAGGAACGTGAGGGGAGACAGAAAACAGGTGGCTTTCCTGTCCCTAAAGCTGGAACTCAGTTTTCACTTTCTTTTGACATTGATGTGTCTACATTAGGGCACCCATTGGGCAGAGCCTGGGATCCTGAATATCCTACTGAGGGATTTGGAGGTTTTTTTAATTCCCCCTCTGAGCTCCGATCACCATGGATACTATTATCACATGCTAATTCTCTAGGTTGGTGATGGAGCTACAATTCAAATCTGAACAGGGAGGGTATTCCCTTAGGAGGTCTATTTTGGCCCCCATTTGAAATAGTCTATCGTTTCTCTCCTCAAGATAGCACATGTCCTGAGGGCCACTTTCCAGTTAAATAAAGCCCAAATCCCAAATTCTCTTGCTTTCTTTTTTCAGCCTTGCCAGCCCCACACTGCCCTCAGATCCTGGGACTACCTCAAGCAGCTGCGCAGCTCCTGGGGAGGAAGACTCTTGCTCTATCGCCGGCTAAGCTTGAGGGCAAAGTTTTGATTTCTTTGACAGCTTGGGTTTATTTTTAGAGATATTGGGATGACTCACCTCTCCTGACATTTGTTTCTATAAAAACTAACTTTAAAATGTCACACTTCCAACTCTGTACAAAGAGCGAGAGAAAAGCTGCAAAAGCAATCGAATCCGAAGAGGACTCTGCTTGAGGGCTCCTTTCATCCCGCCTTGTCTGTCCTCCCTCCTTTTCCCTCCAAGATTGATATGCCCTCTCTGACCACCCCCCACAGAGCCACAGCCTGCAGATGTCTGTGTGCCTGAGTGACCTGGTGACAGACACTGGGGGCAGGAGGCCAGTCACCTGCCCAGATAAAATGCACTGCTGGCATCGCCGCATCTGCACATGAATTACCGCTTACAATATTATGAACAGTTAAAGTATGCTCGTGGTTCATAGGATACCAAAGAGATACTAAAAATAATTGTTGGAAGAATGTACTACAACACAGAACGTGTTTATGATATAATATTCAGTACATTGCCCTTCCCTTTTATTTTATTTAATTTTCTCAAAGAAAGTTGACAGATTTGAAACAAAGACGATAACAAAGAATCTGAGGCAACTGATAAGTTTGTCATAATAGATTTCAGTGTGAAGTGGGAAATATAAAGGCAGGCTCCAAAATGAATAGATGAGAAGAGTAGATAGAGATGTCTAAAAATGCAAACCTCTGTGAAATGCAGTTTATTGCAAAGCTGGGATTGTAAGGATTTTCTTCTCTGTTAAAAATTTCTAATGTCTTTTTGTTACTTTTAAAATTAAAAAGAAAAGCATAATGAACTTGAAAAATACCATTTTATCAATGTCTCTAAATGAATGTGTGTGTACTTGACATGTATTTTCCTTTGAAGTTTGCAAATTCCTAAATTGGTTACACAAAAGGATCCAAGGCAGCCAGTAACCGAACGGCATAAATAGAAACACACCGTGGCTCAGCGATCCCAAAAGGCTACTATAGGATCCAGTTGGGAGTCAGGAGAACGGGTTCTGGTTGAAAGACAGATGCAGAAAGTCTAAAACTATTGAGAAAGGTTTTCTTATATATCCAAATTAGCTATAGAATATGAGAATAACGCAACTAGAGATCTGATCTGGCTTACTTATATTAAGGCAATGTCTACACCAAAAACTTGCTGGGTTAAAGCTGACTGATTGTAATATTAATATTCATGTCCCTCTGGCCTCACTGAATTATTGAACCAATCAAACCAGTAGAGTTCTGGGACCTACTAACCAGTCAATACATTTGAAATATTTACCATCCACTTAATTACTAAGTGCCCATATCTGAGCTAAGTTCCATAGGAAAAACAAAAGATATAATAAAATGTGCCAGTTCTTCAAAGTTTAAAAGATGTGATGCTATTACACATGCAAAAGGAGCTTAAATAAGAAAAAAAACAGTTGGAAATTTAGAAAACCCTAGATGACAGAAGGACTTTGGCTAAATCTTGCTTGAATGATGAATGAAAGAAGAAGGAAGATTATTAGAAATGGGAAAATCAGTCTGCTTGTTACAGATGGATTGAAAGAAACTGCATTTCAGGGTACTTTACTGCACTATAAATGAATTAATGAATGAATGAGTATATGGGAGAGTAAATTAATGAACAACAAGTTCATTTTGAAATGAATTGTGTGGATTTTATATGGTGGTGAAGTTGGAAACTTGTGTGCATTCTGCTCCCGACATCACCCACTCCCAACAGGGTCATGCCATGAGTATTAAGGTCTATGACTCTCTACCTACCCTTAGGATTGGGAATTCTCAACTCCCAGTTTCCAACATCTGATTCAAAAAATCGTTTTTTA
>NW_005876643.1:0-9661 GCF_000147115.1 Myotis lucifugus | reverse complement strand
TTTTATATATTTACTAGAGGCCCAATGCATGAAATTCGTGCAAGAGTAGGCCTTCCTTCCCCTGCTTCCTGCACCGGCTTCCCTCTGGCACCTGGGACACGGTCTTCCCTCGAAGTCCTGGCTTCATCTGGAAGGTCATCCAGAAGGACGTCCAGTCTCATTAGCATATTACACTTTCATTATTATAGATCCTTCACTTCAACCTATCTTTTCTATACCTTGGGACAGGTCCCAAGTTTCTGTGTAAAGTTATCAAGGGCTCAGTAGATGGCGATGTTACATTGTCTTTTCATCATTTTTCGGAGCTGTTGCTTCCTAGGACACTCATCAGAAACTTGTCATCTTAGAACAGGGGTTGGGAGGAAAAACCCAGATCTCTTAACCTGGTTCTAATTAGATACCAACTGAGATTCTAAGTCTCCTTTTTATTTTCCAAATCCTATAAAAATTTTGTGTCTTATGTAAATAGATATTGTCTAAACATCCATTCCTTAGGCATTTTTCTTTAATACCTCTCATCTGAGATTCTGAATGTATTCTGTTAATATTTCCTCTTCAGGTCTTAAAATCTAGATAAGTAGATGAATCCCTTCAAAAATCCTTTATTACTGAAACCGGTTTGGCTCAGTGGATAGAGCGTCGGCCTGCGGACTGAAAGGTCCCAGGTTTGATTCCGGTCAAGGGCATGTACCTGGGTTGCGGGCACATCCCCAGTGGGAGATGTGCAGGAGGCAGCTGATCAATGTTTCTCTCTCATCGATGTTTCTAACTCCCTATCTCTCTCCCTTCCTCTCTGTGAAAAATCAATAAAATATATTTAAAAAAATAATTTAAAAAATCCTTTATTATTTTTTTCAGCACATAAAACAACAAAGTCCAGAGAAGTGATGTTACTCTGAAAATTGAGTTTTGCCTCCCAGAAAACAGCCTTTCAATTTTTAAAATATCGCTAACACTAACAAATAGGATAAACTCTATCTGATGAGTGAATGAATGAGTGACAATCTGGCTGGCTGCAGTATCTTTTCTGCCACCCCAGGCCTGTCACTGGAGCTGGCTAATAGGAATGTTGTTCAATTTTTACTTTGTCTTATTAAAACTAGGAGCTCCGTGCAAGCATTTTTGCACCTTGAAAGGAACTGTAGGCCACGAGGCTGTGGTGGGCACAGAGGCGGGTCTCAGCCCATTCTCTGTGCCCCTTCCCGGCCCCTCCTGCCATGGACCCCATTCCCCTGTCTGCCAGCAGCCTAGCTCCTGCTGCTACTGCTCCCATATGCTGACAGCATGGAGCAATTGGGACTGGCGCCGGGCACTGGCAGCAGGTGGGAGTGGTGGCTCTGGCGCTGGCTATGGGTGCGAGCAGGGCTAGTGCCAGCAGTGGGTGCGAGCGGTGGCTCTGGTGCCGGCAGCGGGTACGAGTGGGGCCGTCACAGGCAGTGGGTGTGAAAGGCGGCTGCTGGCCCTGATCGCCCCTCAGGAGCAGGAGGAGGTAGAGAAGCCCTGAGGGGCGATTGGGGCCAGTAGCCACCACTCACACCCACTGAGGGCACCGAGTGATCAGGGCCAGCGCTGGCAAGCGCTGGGCGGGACAGTGGCACGTGGGAGCAAAGAATTTTCTGTAACCATCAGAGGCTCGCCCTGATGACAGCAACCAGTGCTCTGCCTTGGTCTGGCGCCCCTGCTCACCTGCTCCACCATCCCTCTGCGGCCAATGCCCACCATGTTCCACACTCTACCACCTGCTGGCGACACCGCCATGTTCCGAGCACGTCCCTTGGTAGTCAGCGCACGTCATAGTGACTGGCTGTTCAGCTGTTCGGTTGTTCCGCCATTTGGTCTATTTGCATATTAGGGTTTTATATATATACTAGAGGCCGGGTGCACAAAAGTTTGTGCACTTAGGGGGGAGGAAGGGATCCCCCCCAGCCCAGCCTGTGCTCTCTCACAGTCTGGGACCCCTCGGGACGTAACGACCTGCTGGCTTAGGCCTGCTCCCATGTGGCAGAGGGCAAACACAATCCCTAGGTGCAGCCCCTGGTCAGGCTCAGAGCAGGGCCGATTGGGGAGTTGGGGCACCGCCCCCTGTCATGCACAGAGCAGGGCAGATAGGGAGGTTGTGATGCCACCCTCAGTCACGCTCAGGGTAGGGCCAATTGGGGGGTTGGGGCACTGCCCCCTGTCAAACTCAAGGTAGGGTCAATGGGGAGGGTGCGGCACCACCCCCTGTTACGCACAGAGCAGGGTGGATCAGGGGTGTGGGGCGCTGCACCCTGTCACTCACAGAGCAGGTCCTATCAGGGGGATTGGGGCTCCATACCCTGTCACGCACAGAGCAGGGTCAATCAGGGGGTTGGGGAGCTCCCCCTGGCATGCACAGAGCAGATCCCATCAGGGGGTTGAGGAGCTCCCCCCTGTCATGCACAGAGCAGGGCCAATCAGGAGGTTGAGGAGCTCCCCCTGTCACTCACAGATTAGCTCCGATAGGGGATTTGGGGCACCCCCCTGTCAAACACAGAGCAGGGCAGATCAGGGGGTTGGGGCGCTGCATCCTGTCACACTCAGGGTAGGGCCAATGGGGAGGTTATGGCTCTCCACCATCACACACAGAGCAGGGCCCGTGGGGTTGGGAGCGTTGGGGTGCTGCACCCTTTCACACACAGGTCAGGGCCGATCAGGGGTTGGGGTGCCGCCACTGTCACACTCAGGGCAGGGCCGATGGGGAGGTTATAGCTCTACCCAGTTACACACAGTTCAGGGCCGTTGAGGGGGTAGTTGGGGTGCCACACCCTGTCACACACAGAGCAGGGCCCATGGGGGCACTCACAGAGCAGGGCCCGTGGGCACTCACAGAGCAGGGCCCGTGCTGTCAAACACAGAGCCACAGGGCGATCAAGGGATTGGGGAGCTCCCCCCTATCAGGCACAGAGCAGGGCTGATCAGGGGGTTGGGGTGCGGCCCCTGTCAAGCTGATCCTGGTGCCGGGAGCCTCGCGGCTCCGCTGATCCCGGTGCTGGGAGGCATATTACCCTTTTACTATATAGAATAGAGGCCTGGTGAACGGGTGGGGGCTGGCTGGTTTGCCCTGAAGGGTGTCTTGGATCAGGGTGGGGTTCCCCCTGGGTTGCCTGGCCAGTCTGGGTGAGGGGCTGAGGGCTTTTTTCTGGAAGCGGGTGACTGAAACTCCCAACCGCTCCTTTTATTCTTTTTTCTTTTTCCTATTCTGGGCCAGCTTTAGCTCTGAGGCCTCTGCTGCTGAAAACTTTGATACAATGTTGCAGTCAGGCTGGCTGAAGCCTGGCTGACTGAAAGCCAGTTTCTGGGGTTATATTTAGCTTCTATATTTGCAACATAGTTGCTTAGAGTTGCAGCTGAGAGGCCGGCAAGTCAGGCGGGGGAACTTTGGAGTCCACAGTCACTGGAGCAAGCAAGCCTCCCTGTTCGCTTCAGTGCATGGCTGCTGGCCGCCATCTTGGCTGACAGTTAATTTGCATAAGGATATGCTGATTAGCCAATGGGAAGGGTAGTGGTCGTATGCTAAGTACCATGTTTCTCTTTTATTAGTGTAGATATAGATTTCAGGGCTACAAAAAAGTATAGCTAATCTAACCAACATACACACACCTACCACTCATCTGTAGAAAAAAAAGATCACAGGTGCACTTGAACACCATATGCATTATTCATATTTGCACTCATTGTTCTTACTCCCTAGTTTTCAAGTCCAGTTTTTTCATTCATGTCTTTGTCATCTATCCTACTGACTTTCTTCTTTTGTTGTTAATCCTTACCCAAGAATATTTTTCCCACTGATTTTTAGAGAGAGTGGAAAGGGAGGCAGGGAGGGAAGAGAGGGAGAGAGAAACACTGATGTGAGAAGAGAGATACACCTTTTGGTTACCTCTGCTCATGACTCAACAGGGACCTGGGATTGAACCTGCAACCCAGGTATGTGTCCTTGACCCCTTAAACCGGGGACACTTTTGTGTGCAGGCCCACACTCTAACCACGGAACCACATTGGCCAGTGCCTGGCTGATCTTTTATACCTGCTTTTTTTTTCTGTTCAACATTATGTTTTGGAAACTTCCCACATTTATATCTAGTTTATTCATTTTTACGTTTGCACATTGAGTGCATTACCATTCTTCCACTAATGCATATTTATATCACTTCCAATTTTCCACTATGGACTACACACATAGTTATTTGTGTGAGATATTTCTATAAATCTGGTTACTGCATGCACCTTAGATATTTCATAAAAACAATAAAACATAAAAACCGATATCTATAGTCATGGCAGCCAGTTTATCTTCCCATTGCCTCATTAAATGTAACTTGTGTTATTTCTTATAAGCATTGATAATTTTAAGATATTAAGAAGGCAATAGCCTGAGAATTCAAAAACCTTTCAGCGTGTCATTCAGCCTCTCAGAACTTGAATTTTCTAAACACCAATGAGCGGAACGGTACGGTTGTAGGCATGCACAGGTTCCACGTGACTTCAAATCTCTGTGTTTAAGGACTTTGGCTGCTTGTTATCCTTCGAAGACTGTCAACCCACCCCCACTTTTAAAAATAACTTTTTGATATTGAAATTTCAAATGTATACAAAAATAGAGAAAATAGAATAATGAACTTTTATGTTCTTATCATTTAGTTTTAACAATTATTAATTCAGGCCCTCTTGAATCATACATGCCTATTTGCCTACACATTCCCCTCTCCCCCACATTCTTTGAAGCATATCTTGGAATTCTAGGATCTTAATCTGAAAGATAACAATTTTTTCTTTTAAACAAGGGCAATAACATGATCACACAAACACAATTAATAGTCAGTCTTTATTAATAAAATAACCAGTAAGAGTACACATCTATAATATTTTCTCATAACATTTTTATGAACCTTGTCCCGGGGTTCCGCCTTGCCCACGGCCCGCCTTTCTGATAACGATCACAATCATGATCATGGGCGCAAGAAAGGCAGCTTCTGGGTCAGGGGGTGCCGCCTTTCCTGAGGACTGGCTTTCAGATCTCTATCACTATCATGACCACAGGCAAGGCCTCGCCTGGGTTCCGGGGTGCTGCCTTGCCTGGGGCCCGTCTTTCCTATCAAAATCACCATCATGAACCTCAAGCAAGGAAGCTCCTGGGTCCCAGGGTACCTCCTTGCCTGAGGCCCAGCTTTCAGATCATTATCACGTTCATGGGCCACAGGCAAGGCGGCTCCTGGGTCCCAGGGTGCTGCCCTGCCTGTGGCCTGGCTTTCCAATCTCAATCCCAGGCTACAGGCAAGGAGGTACCTAGGTCCCGGGGTGCCGCCTTGCCAAGGGCCCAGCTTTCTGATCACGATCACGTTCTCGATCAGGAGCTGCAGGCAAGGCGGCTGCAGGGTGCTGGGGTGCTGCCTTGCCTATGCGCCGTTTTCCAATCGTGATCACGAACAAGGGCCACAGTCAAGGTGGCTGATGGGTCCTGGGGTGCTGCCTAGCCAGCGGTGCTGCTTTAGATCACAATCTCAGTCACAATCACGATCACGGCTACAGGCAAGGCAGTTTCTGAGTCCCAGGGTGCCACCTTGCCTCTGGTCCGGCTATCTGATCTCAATCATGGGACACAGGCAAGGCGACTCCTGGGACCCAGGGAGCTGCCTTGCCAGAGGCCTTACTTTCCAATCATGAACACGATAACGGGCCGCAGGAAAGGCGGCCGATTTGTCCCGGGGTGCCACCTTGCCTGTGATCCCGCTTTGAAATCACGATCATGGGCTACAGGCAAGGGGGCTCCTGGGAACCAAGGTGCCACCTTGCCTGTGGTCCGGCTTTCCTATCTCAATCAGGGGACACAGGCAAAGCGGCTCCTGGGACACAGGGTGCTGCCTTGCCTGCGGCATTACTTTCCAATCACGATCATGATCACGATCATGATCACTATCACTATCACGGGCCACAGGCAAGGCAGACCCTGGGTCCATGGGTTCCGCCTTGCCTGTGGTCCTGCTTTCAGATCAAGATCATGATCAGGATCACGGCTGCAGGCAAGGCAGTTCCTTGGTCCCGAGGTGCTGCCTTGCCTGCGACCAAGCTTTAGGATCACAATCACAGGCCTCAAGCACGGTGGCTTCTGGGTCCTGGATGGCTGCCTAGCTTGCAGCCCAGCTTTCCAATCATGATCATAATCACAGGCCACAGGCAACATAGCTGATGGGTCCTGGGGTGCCGCCTTGCCTTTGGTTCTGCTTTCAGATCAAAATCAGGATAACGATCACAATCACGATCCCAGCTGCAGGCAAGGCAGCTCCTGGGTAACGGGGTGCCACCTTGCCTGTGGTCCTGCTTTCCCATCTCAATCACGGGCCACAGGCAGGGCGGCACCTTTGTGCCCAGGGGCTGCCTTGCCTGCGGTCCTCCTTTCCGATCTCGATCTTAATCACAAGCCACAGGCAAGGTGGCTCCTTGGTCTGAGGGCACCCCTTCTCTGCGACCTGGCTTTCAAATCACTATCGCCGGCTGCAGGCAAGGCAGCTCCTGGGTCCAGGGGTTATGCCTTGCCTGTGGTCGTGCATTCCAATCTCTATCACGGGCCGCAGGCACAGGGGATCCTGGGTCCTGGGGTGCCCCATAGCCTAAAGCCCGGCTTCTAAATCACAATCATGGGCCACAGGCAAGGCGGCTCCAGGGACCCGAGGTGCCCCCATGCCTGAGGCCAGGCTTTCAGATCACGATCATGAAAATGGGCCAGAGGCAAGGCGGCTCCTGGGTCCCTGTGTGCCCCTGGGCCTGAGGCCACCCCTCTGAGCATGATCACGATCACGGGCCCCCTTGGATCTCTGGGTGCTTCCTTGCCTGTGGTCCTGCTTTTAAATCACAATCACGATCTCGATCTCGGCTGCAGGCAAGGCAGCTCCTGGGTCCCGGGGTACCGCCTTGTCTGCGGTCCGGCTTTCAAATCAGTATCATGGGCCACAGGCAAGGTGGTTCCTGTTACCCAGGGTGCCTTCGTCCTGGTTTTCCGATTACAATCTTCATCATGGGCCACAGGCAAGCCTGCTCCTGTGTCCCGGGTTGCCACCTTGCCTGTGGTCCTGCTTTCCGATCTCAATCACCTGATGCACGGAAGGAGGCTCCTGGGACCCAGGGTGTTGCCTGGCCTGCGGTCTTACTTTCTGATAACAATAACAATCTCGGGCCGCAGGCAAGGCGGCCCCTTTGTCCCATGGTGCCACCTTGCCTGTGGTCCAGCTTTCAAATCACGATCATGGGCCACAGGCAAGGCAGCTCCTGGGACACAGGGTTCTACCTTGCCTTCGGCTCAGCTTTCTGAAAATGATCATGATCACGGGCCACAGGCAAGATAGCTGATGGGTCCTGGGGTGCCGCCTTGCCTGTGGTCCTGCTTTCAGATCAAGATCAAGATCATGATCAGGGCTGCAGGCAAGGTAATTCCTAGGTCCTGGAGTGCTGCCTTGCCTGTGGTCCTGCTTTCAGATCAAGATCAAGATCACGATCATGGCTGCAGGCAAGGTGGCTTGTAGGTCTGGAGGTGCCGCCTTGCCTGCGGCCTGGCTTTCAAATCACGACCTCAGTCCTCAGGCAAGACGGCTCCTAGGTCCCAGTGTGCCACCTTGGCAGTGGTCTGGCTTTCTCATCTCAATCACAGGACCAGGGAAGGCGGCTCCTGGGACACAGGGTGCTGCCTTGCCTGCGGCCTTAATTTCCAATTACTATCACGATCATGGCTGCAGGCAAGGCACCACCTGGGTCCCTTGTTGGCGCCTTACCTGTGGTCGGGCTTTCAAATCACCATCATGAGCCACAGGCAAGGCGGCTCCTGGGAGCTAGGGTGCCACCTTGCCGGTGGTCCGGCTTTCCTATCTCAATCACTGGACAAAGGCAGGGCGGCTCTTGGGACCCAGGGTGTTGCCTTGCCTAAGGCCTTACTTTCTGATCACCTTCACAATCACCAGCCGCAGGCAAGGCGGACCCTTTTTCCGGGGTGCCACCTTGCCTGTGGTCCGGCTTTGCGATCTCAATCAAGGGACACAGGCAAGGCGGCTCCTGGGAACCAGGGTGCTGCCTTGCCTGCGGCATTACTTTCCAATCAGAATCACCATCTCGATCGTGATCACGGGCCACAGGCAAGGCGGTCCCTGGGTCCAGGGCTTCCGCCTTGCCTGTGGTCCTGCTTTCAGATCAAGATCACGATCAGGATCACGGCTGCAGGCAAGGCAGTTCTAGGTCCCGGGGTGCTTCCTTTCCTGCAGCCATGCTTTCGGATCACGGTCATGATCACGATCAAGATCGAGATCACAATCACCATCACAGTCCTCAGGCAAGGTGGCATCTGGGTCCTGGGTTGCTGCCTATCTTGCGGCCCAGCTTTCCAATCATGATCATAATCACAGGCCACAGGCAACATGGCTGATGGGTCCTGGGGTGCCCCCTTGCCTGAAGCCCGGCTTCTTAATCACAATCATGGGCCACAGGCAAGGTGACTCCTGGGACCCGGTGTGCCACCATGCCTGAGTCCAGGCTTTCAGATCACGATCATGAACAGGTCCAGAGGCAAGGCGGCTCCTGGGTCCCGGAGTGCCGCCCTGCCTGAGGTAGGCCCTCTGATCATGCTCACGATCACGGGCCTTCTTGTGTCCCGGGGTGCCGCCTGGCCTATGGTCCTGCTTTTAAATCACGATCACGATCACCATCACAGCTGCAGGCAAGGCAGCTCCTGGGTAACGGGGTGCCACCTTGCCTGTGGTCCTGCTTTCCGATCTCAATCACGGGCCACAGGCAAGTTGGCTCCTTGGTATGCGGGGAACCCCTTGTCTGCGACCTGGCTATGAAATCACTATCACGGGCTTCAGGCAAGGCAGCTCCTGGGTCCGGGGCTTACGCCTTGCCTGTGGTCGTGCATTCCAATCTCTATCAGGGGCCGCAGGCACAACGGCTCCTGGGTCCTGGGGTGCCCCATTGCCTGAAGCCCAGCTTCTAAATCACAATCATGGGCCACAGGCAAGGCAGCTCCTGTGTCCTGGGGTGCCACCTTGACTGTGGTCCGGCTTTCCTATCTCAATCACTGGACTCAGGGAAGGCGGCTCCTGGGACCCAGGGTGTTGCCTTGCCTGCGGCCTTACTTTCTGATCAGGATCACAATCACCGCACGCAGGCAAGGCGGCCCCTGAGTCACAGGTTGCCGCCTTGCCTGTGGTCCGGCTTTCAAATCACCATGATGGCCCACAGGCATGGCGGTTCCTGGGACTCAGGGCGCTGCCTGGCCTTCGGCTCAGCTTTCTGATCATGTTCATGATCAGCAGCCACAGGCAAGATGGCTGATGTGTCCTTCGGTGCCGCCTTGCCTGTGGTTCTGCTTTCAGATCAAGATCAAGATCAAGATCATGGCCGCGGCGTCTCCTGGGTCCCAGTGTGCCACCTTGGCTGTGGTCCGGCTTTCTGACCTCAATCACAGGACGCAGCAAGGCGGCAGCTGGGACACAGGGGGCTTCCTTGCCTGCGGCTTTAATTTCCAATTACTATCACGATCACAATCACGATCACGGCTGCAGGCAAGGCACCTCCTGGGTCCCGGGTTGTTGCCTTGGCTGTGGTCCTGCTTTCAAATAACGATCATGGGCCACTGGCAAGGCGGCTCCAGGGACCAGGG
>NW_005876642.1:0-9662 GCF_000147115.1 Myotis lucifugus | reverse complement strand
CATTCAGTGCACTTGGCTCAGAGTCTGGCATACAGGAAGTGCTCAATAAAGATTAAAGAACAGAAATGGTCATGTCTTGAACCTCATTTCAGTCATTAAATGGGCACGGGGGTTAATGGCAGCAGACCTGGATAATCAGGGGCTAGAATCTGGGATTGAACACACCCAGAGTAGGGGGCTAGTTCGGAGGGAAGGAGGCCTAGGGGTGTCAGACAGGTTACCCAGAGAGGAGGGGGAGAGCCAGCAGGCCAGACAAGCAGACTGTCTTGGGGCAGCTGGGAAAGGGTAACATAGGGTCCCAACTGCACAGCAAAAGAGAATGGAAATAAAGTCTCCACGAAATGTTCAGAGAATCTGATAGGAAGCTCAGCTCTGCCAACTCTAGATAACAGTCATAATTCTTGCCACTGTAAATCAGCCAAAGGGGGGGAAAAAGGAATATTTGGTTCATTTCACTAAAAAAGGCCAGGGATAGCTGAATCTGCTCTTAAGCAGTGTCATCGCAAACCAGTCTCCAGTTCTTGGCTCTACTTCCTTCTGTCTTAGCTTTGTCCTCAGGCAGACTTGCTCTTTGTAGTGGCCAACCAGCAGCTCCAAATGTATATTTGCAGGTAGCAACCGTAAAGAGACAGCACTTCTTCTGCAATTGCTCCAGCAAAAATCCTGAGGCTGACAGTTATTGGCTTGGCTTTGGTCACATGCCCATCTCTGAACCAATCACTGTGACCAGTGAAATGGAATGTTCTGCTTGGCCAGGCCTGTATCATGCATCCAATCTGGTGTCCAGGGTTGGGTCAGCCCCACCCAAACTACATGAACTGAACACAAAGAGATCCCTGAATAAGAAAGGGGCCCAGTTTCTGGAAGAAGGAATGAGAGCAAGCATAACAAGGGGTGTCCTCAGTTTCTGTACGAGACACTCGTGTGGTCGGCTGTGTCTGGAGCCAAGTACCTGGGCACCTGAACATTCATGTATCTCTGCTGTGGCCACCACAGGCGTGGTCGTTGGGTGGGGGACTGTCGCAGCGCCAGACGGCAGGTAGGAGGAGTCTCTCCCCAGAGAACGATGGCACCGCAGATGGTGCTTGCTGAAAAGGCAGTTCCAGGGAGCAGCAGGCACAGCTGGTTTGCACAAGCCCTCAGCTAGATTCACCTGGTGTCCTTCAAGAGAGGTTGTAAAGGGCAAAAACTCAGCGACCTAATGGGGGTGGGGAGTAGGGAGAGGCTAAAATGCCTTCAGCTCCCCCGAAGGCTAGAGCTTCTCAACCGGGGCACCCACAGTCCACGGGAAGCTGGCAGTCTTGGCTGGGGAGGCCTTAGGGAGACTGTCCCTGCTCAGCCATTCTCACCTCCCCTCCCCTTCTTCCCAGGCCATCCCACCCCACTCAGCACCCTCTGAACTCTGCATTCCTTCTCTGAGTGCATCCCTCATTCCCGATACCCATCTCTTGGACCCTTGTATTCATTCAACAATTAGATTAGTGCCTACAGTCGGCCATGCCCTGTGCCTGCAGCTACACCAAATCCCCAGGCACAGCTCACAGCTTCACAGAACACACAGCTTTAGAAAGCGTGCATTCTTTATTTTTAATTGCACACGTTACACATGACATGATTCTCCTTGTAAAATATTCCAACAGCATACTTACCACTGAAGCTGCTTGACTCCTAACTCCAGTCAGCTTTTCTCAAAAATACTCAAGAAGTATTTTAACAGCTATACAGCAAATAAGTAACCTCAAATACTTGTCTACAAATGGACATCCTACTATGTTCACATGCAGAAATATAGTGCTTTTGCTTTGTGGATGTTTTATAAATAGGTCCAAAATGGGTACACCATGGAAAGTCTTTCCCCTACCCTATCCCCCAGCTACTCCATGGTCTCTGAGCGGCTGGTGAAGGTCACCAGTGTCCAGTGGTTCCTTCAGATAAGCGAGGCCAGAAGTCAGCAAACCTTGTCTGTAAATGGCCAGATCATCAATATTTTAGGCTCTGCAGGCTTATGGTCTCTATCAAAACTAATAGACCCTGCCATTGTATTGAGAAAGCAGCCATAGACAGACAATGCACAAATGAATGAGCATGGCCGTGTGCCAATAAAACTTTATTTATGGACATTGAAATTTGAATTTCAGGTCATTTTCACATGTAATGAAATATTATTATTCTTTTTATTGTCTTCCAACTGTTGAAAATCTAAACACCATTCTTAGCTCACTGACTACCAAGACAGGCAACAGGCTGGATTTGGCCCAAGGGCGGTAGTGTGCCCACCGGCTCTGGCCACAAAAGAGCAAGTGTACACAAACATTCTTTCCCCTCACTTTTACATGAGGGGCGCATGCTGTACACATTGCTCTAGACCTTGATTTTCTCACTTGGTGATATGTCTTAGAGATCACGCAACATTAGTTCATACAAAGCTTGTGTTGTCTTCTACGACTTGAAGAAATCCAACTGGTCCAGGGAGCATTTCGTGACCAGCAGAACGACTAGGTCAGGCTGGAACATAGGGGTGTTTCAGAACAGGTCCTAGGACCCTGGAAAGCAGGTTCTTTTACTGGAAATATCCACATAGCATCATTCAAACAGAACTGGGGAAAACTTGGGTGTCAATTAAAGCCATCCCATCAGGAGACTAAGGCCCCAGCTAGGAAGTGACTTGCTCCGAGTCACACAGCTAATCGGGTGTGAAGCTACGCGTGCAGCCCAGGTTCTGATGCCAAGCCACTGCTCTTTCTTGATACGTGCGGAATCAAAGGATTCACCTCTACACCCCTCCCTGAGCTCCTCTACTCCTAACTGGAGACTGTGACCTTTCCTAGAAGGCAGCATAGAACGGAACTTAAGGGCCCTGGTTTTCAAACCTGACAGCCCTGGATTCAAATCCCAACTCAGCCACTGAGGCCAAGCTACTTTACCCTTTGAGCACCAATGTCTTCCTCTTTGACAGTTAATGTTATCTGCTTCACAGGATTATAAGATCTTATATTTAAGATTTCCTATCTCGCAGTTTAATGTCAGATTTAAATGAGCCAAATGCATTGCCTGGTTATACGTAAGCACACAATAAACGGCCTATTATTTTTCCCTCTAGTTCTCTTCTTGGTGAATCAGCTATGAGGGTATAAATATGAATTTAGGGAACTCGCTGGTCAGACTCCATGTAGGTGGGTGGATCACTGTTACTTCATTTGACTTGAGTTAGTTGCTGCCTCCCAAGTCCTTTAATGAATCGCCATTCACAGCAGAGGGACGGTCCACACCCTCCTTTATCGCCACTGTGTTAAATTAGAAGGAGCTGAAAACGAGATTTCCTCTGAGCTCATTGGTCTCTCAACCTCGGTCGCCGTTGGAATCACTTAAGGCAGTGGTTCTCAACCTTCCTAATGCCGCGACCCTGTAATACAGTTCCTCATGTTGTGGTGACCCCCACCCATAAAATTATTTTCGTTGCTGCTTCATAACTGTAATTTTGCTACTGTTATGAATCATAATGTAAATATCTGCTATGCAGGATGTATTTTCATTGTTACAAATTGAACATAATTAAAGCATAGTGATTAATCACAAAAACAATATGTAATTATATATGTGTTTTCCGATGGTCTTAGGCAACCCCTGTGAAAAGGTCGTTCGACCCCCAAAGGGGTCGCGACCCACAGGTTGAGAACCGCTGACTTAAGGGAATGTTTCCAAATGCCAAGGACTGGGCCCCATCCCCTCTCTTATCCTGATCAAGTTGTTTGGGAGTGGGGTCTAGGCAGCTTAAGCTGCCCCAGTAATTCTGACTGAAGTTGGGTGCGAGAGCCACTGGTTTGAAGACCACTCTGAGTGTATCTGAATCACCTGGAGGCTTGTCCCCTTCCATTCAGTAGGTCTGGGGCAGGACCTATGAATTTGCATTTCTAACAACTTACCATGTGATGTTGATGGTGGCAATCCGGGGAACACACTTTGATAACTGCTGATGTCGATGAACCTGAGGGGGGACCTCTGTGGGTGATTCCTTCCCAGCATCCCTTCCCCTTCGGGTAAGAGCTCCTGACTTGCCTTTAGTGAACTACCCCTCCTCACCTCTTAGGACCTAGGTCATAAGGTGTAAGTGATACTCATCCCGCCTCCCAGCTTCAGGAGTGGGAACATGACCAAGTCTGGCCAATCAACAGCATCCATCTCCCAGCTCTCGTGAATGACTGGTTCACCGGCGGCCTGTCATTTAGCAGAGCCCAGTGAGGCATAGCCCTGGGACTTGGCGGGAACCCTGGGGAAGAGGCACTAGGCTAACAAGACGTAAGCCTGGAGCTGCTGCTGACCGCTTGCCTTTGTGTGAGAAGAACCTGCCTGGGGACGAGGCAGCCACAGGAAAGCAGAAGAGACAGAGAGACCAGAACCTGATGACACCGCCAGCCAAGCCTGACCCAGGCCTGAAGTTTCCAGTTAGATGAGCATCAATTCCCGTTTTCGCTTAAGCCAGTTTGGGGTGGGTTTTTGCTCTGTGCCACTTAGAGAGCTGACTACCTGGGGCACTTAAGAGTCTCCCCTCCAGAGAGGGGGGCTCCAGCTTCTCTCCAAGCACTGAGCTTCAAAGAGGCCCCGAATGGAGCAGAATTCTTAGAGGTCACTTAGTCCCACCCCCTCCTTGTTATGTGGGGAGACCTAGGGGACAAGAAAGGGCGAGGACTTGTCCTAGGTCACGCATTCATCAAAGCCAACGGGATATCAGCCTTTGGCTCTGTCAATAAATACAGCCCGACCAGTGGGGTGATAACAGCCAGGGTGCGGTGCCAACACACTGACCAAGCCTCCTTCTCAAGGACACCCCTCCCCCCCCCCCCCCCCGGGGACGGGGACTCACTCTTTCAGCATCTAAAGGGCCTTATTGCCCTTTTCTCAGTGTCTCACTCTCCCTAATTGCAACTGAACCAACAAACCCATAAATACTGTTTTTAATCATAAATGGAGTGGATGGACATGGGAACAATTTTCAGGGGACAAAAAGGGGGAAATGAAATCCTCACTTGCACTGATACTGAGATTTGGGGAGTGTATTCTTTCGTGTTTGTTTGCTTTTTCTATGGATATTTGTATCAGGCAGTGGGGATTAGCTCCGGGGAACCCAAACTATTCTGAGGAAGGAATTGGGGTGAGGCTTGGAAGTGAGAGTGGGAGAGCGATCTTCCACTCCCCGGGGTTGTGTCAGACAGGGCTCTGGTGCGAGCATCGGAAACGAAAGTGAAGGGGCTTTCTTCCGAAGGCCGGTGGGAGCCTGCATAGCTGATGAAAGACGGCAAGAGCAAGCGAGGGTCAGCAGGGATTAGGGGAGCTCTGAGGGCCAGGAAGCAGGAAGCAGGCAAAGCAGTCATTGCCTCTAACGGGGACGGAGGCGGGGATGCTATCAATGACCCCACAGCTGCTATTGCCACAAACGGAATGTCCAGAAACCATTCCCTTGTCCTTGCCAGAGTCAACATCTTTAGTGTATCTGAATCACCTTTAGAAAGAACATATTCGGTCACGTGTCCCCACTGACTCACCCAGGTGAGGAGAGGAGGGAGCTGACCCCTTTGACTTCAACCGGAGGAGGCCAGCTGTGGGAGGAAGGAGCCGAGAATGACCCCCTGCCCTAAGACAGTCAGGGAGCGGCAGTTTCCCTTAATGAAACCGGCATGCTTTTAGGAGGGGGATGGGTGCTGCACTGTCCCAACCAAGAGCTACCCACTAGTGAGCCTAGAGAGAGCCAGCGCTGGGGCTGCTGCTTCTAGGGACCGTGTACATGTGAGTCAGGAGTCTTGATCCTTGGTCCCAGCTTGGCCATTAGCTTGCTGTGTGATCCTGAGCAAGTTGCTGGAGCTCTCTGAGCCCCACATCCCTTCTCAGGCAAATAACCTCTGCACTGCCCACCCTACGGCCTGCTCACCGGTTTGAATGAGGAATCCTAGAAAAGACAAGATAAAGAATTATTAACAAGATGTAACACAGGGAGATCTGCTGCTGCAATATTGGCTGTTCTGTGTCTGCAAAGTTGAGAAACAGGGCTCGGGTTTAGAAAAACAGCTGTTCAGGGATGTGTGTGTGTGTGTGTGTGTGTGTGTGTGTGTGTGTGTCCCTCTCTCTCTGATTCCATGTTTCTCTCTCCCTCCCCCTCGCCTCCCCCTCCTCTTCCCATCTTAGCCAGGCCAGAGCTGAGGTGTTCTCGCAAGAGGCAGCTTAGGGCCCTTTTAGACCAGTTCTTCCCTCCCCTGACGGCTGTGGTTGGCAAGATCAGACCAAGGCAAGACAGCCTGTGTTTTTCTGGGGCTCTGGTCCAGGACTGGAAGGCGGGGCATTTCAGTCTCTTGCATGCCCCGGGAGTGTGTGGAAAAGGGACCTCAGTGACAGATGGGGGAGAGAGACCCCAGCCTGCTGCACTCAGCTCCTGGGAGGAGAGCGGCGGGGGATCCTCCAGCACTTGGTGACTGACGGCTTCGAGCCAAGGCAGGCGGCACTGATGCCCTCAGCTCAGCCCTGCTTCCTGCCCATCCGGGCCTCTGCCAGCTGCCCTGCCGCTGCAGCCTCTGGGGTCCAATTCTGACTCCCACACCTCCTCGCTGTGTAACCGTGGGCAAGTCATTAACCTCGCCTCACCTCGATTTCTTTGTCTGGAGGATGGAGGTGATAAGAAGTGGGTTGTAAGGATCAGGCTGATCAATAGCATAGCGTGGAGCAGCAGTGGGCACACAGCCTGCCCGCCAAATCTGGCTCACCACCTATTTCAATATGACCTGCAAGCTAAGAAAAGAGTCTGTATTTCTAAATGGTTAGAAGGGAAAAAATCAAAAGAAGAGTAATATCTCATTGTGCCGAGCCCACACGGCCATGGGTGAACCTGAGAGGGGGCGGTGAAGGATTTAGAAAAGACAGACCAGAGAAGAAAGTTGGGTCTGGGTGGGACGCTGCTCTCTGATGGAGAGACAGCACCATGGCCTGCAAGCCGAGTCTTTATTTTATAGCCAGATTCCACGAGGCAAAGGAAGGGCGTGGTTACAACGTTCTCGGGAGTTTCGAATCTACTCTATTGCATGCACCTGAACTCTATCAAGCCCACATCACTCAGCCACGTGGGACCACAGGTTCAGACCATCAGGTCAAGCTAACAACGATAGCCTTTGGCTATAATTGTGCTGGGACTTACACGTGTCTTTGCCACAAGAGGATCGTACCCTCTCATTAATCCCAGGCTTGAACTTGTCCAAACACTGTAGCCGCTCTCCACATCTCATGACACTGAAGACGACATGAAATTCACATTTCAGTGTCTCTAAATAAAGTTTTATTGGCCCACAGTCATGCCCATTTATTCATGTACTATCTGCAAGTGCTTTAGACTGGGTAGTTGAGACAGAGACTCAATGTCTAAAATCCTACTGGCCCTTTACAGGAGAAGTTTGCCTCTCCTTGGCACAGGTTTAAAAGTGCAAACCACCTGGGTTCAAATCTCAGCTCTGGCACTAATTTTGTGACTTTGGAAAGGTCACTTAATCTACACATGCCTCCGTTTCTTCTGTACAATGGGAATAATAATTATTATTAGGGCTTCTTTTGAGGATTAAATGAGTTTATATCTGTGGAGCACCAGGACCATGTCTGTACATAGTATTATGGAAATAAAAAGTGAAATCATATGTATAAAGAACTCAGTTTGTATTGTGGGTTTTGGAGTTGGTGGACAACTGTTGTTTCTTTGTCAGGCACTCAAATGAAGAGCTCCGATAAAAGCTGGCAGCATACACTGGGGGGTGTGCGGGTGGGTGGGAGCCACCGGGGAGAGACACACCATCCAAGAATTGCATTCCCAGAGGCTCTGTCGAGATCAAATGCACTGCGTTACGGATGATAATTTGGAGGCATGAACCTAAACCTAAGTGAGGCCAGTTACTCTACAAAGATATCAACATGTG
The DNA here is from genome assembly GCF_000147115.1 of Myotis lucifugus. Taxonomy (NCBI): domain Eukaryota; kingdom Metazoa; phylum Chordata; class Mammalia; order Chiroptera; family Vespertilionidae; genus Myotis; species Myotis lucifugus. The sequence goes on along the minus strand of NW_005876642.1, from coordinate 1,719 downwards.
TTTTGCTTTTTTGTGTTTTTTGCTATATTGAAGAATCTTTTTTAAAAATAAGAGCTGATTTCTTGTCTCCTCCCTAACCATTTCACCTCCCCAAGAGGACAAGATTTTTGACTCCTGGAGTCTTGAAAAGCAGTTGAAAATGGAATCAGTTTTCTCAAGGTGGACGAGGGATTGGAAGACTTGAGGTGACCAGGGAGACATGTCAGCAGCATGTGTGACATCATTTAAATACCAAAGTGAGTGCAATCTCAGGCGGCATTAATGGAGTAGGTCTTGTAGGTAGAGGAAGGTAATGCCCTTCACTCTACTCTGTCCAGCCTATATCCTATTCTGGGAAATTTAAAAGGAACATGGAACCCTAACTGGTTTGGCTCAGTGGATAGAGCATCAGCCTACGGACTGAAGGGTCCCGGGTTCGATTCTGGTCAAGGGCATGTACTTTGGTTGCGGGCACATCCCCAGTAGGGGGTGTGCAGGAGGCAGCTGATCGATGTTTCTCTCTCATCGATGTTTCTAACTCTCTATCCCTCTCCCTTCCTCTCTGTAAAAAAATCAATAAAATATATTTTTTAAAAATAAAATAAAAATAAATAAATAAATAAAAGGAACATGGACACAGTTGATGGTATCCCCAGACCTTCCCATCAGTTGCACTGGGTTTCTCCCCACCCTTATTATCCCTGGCCATCAGGAGCAATTGATAAGAGCCATTAGCTTCTCTCTTCCAAACATTCTCAGTTACATAGAACCCACCCGAATCTCTCCTGGTGAAAGCATGCCTGGAAAACGAGTCCTGCTGCAGGTCAAGAATTCTACTTTGTCAGCAGCTACAAAAACATTAACCCGGTCCCTGGGGGCAGAGTTCGGCCTGTTTGGCAGCTCCTGGCATCACCTGGCCTCAGGAGATCCTGCGTCCCCCAGGGGTTTCGGAGACTGCGTGGCCCATCTCTAATTCTTCAAGGCCCCCTGCCATGTATCTGCAGCCTAATTTCCCAACCTTATCTTCCATTTACACATACACAGCTCAGCCAAAGGAGAGCACAGTTCAGCTTCTTCAAAAAACAGGCTATATTAGTTGATTTTTCATTGCAAAGGGCAGAATGCCAACTCAGACCGGGTTGACCAAGAAAGGAAAGTTTATTGGCTCCTGTGACTGAGATCTACAGGGCTGTCTGGCATCAGGCCCAGGTGAATCCAGCAGCTTAGGGTCTCTCTGTCTTTGTCTCTCGGCTCTATGTTAGCTTCATTCTCAGACCAGCTTTCCCCTCAGAAGTTGCAAAATGGTTGCTAAAAGCTTGCAGCTCAACAACCTAAGTAGAAATAAAATTTCTCTCCCCCACGTGTTTTAGCCTAAGGCTCGGGAATTGACTCTCATAGAACAGACTGGGGTTCTGTGAGAACAATTGTTATTCCCATTTTGCAGAAGAAGAAACTGAGGCACATATAGATTAAGTGACCTTCCCAAAGTTATAAAATTAGTGACAGGACAGATATTTGCCCACCCCAAATCGAGTCCTGTGGCAGAGGCATTAAACACAGTGACTGAACAGACCTAAGTCACATGCCCCAGGCTGCAGGGGAAGAAACCACCTAAGAGTTGGGGATACCAAGGGGGTCAGTGTTGCTTACACCACAGGGCTTGAGAGTGGGGAAGAGTGAGTCCCTAAGGGACTATGTGCATTCTGTTAGGAGCCGGAGAAACTGGTGATGGACAGGCAA
>NW_005876641.1:0-9663 GCF_000147115.1 Myotis lucifugus | reverse complement strand
GTGTGTGTCTGTGTGTCTCTGTGTGTGTGTGTGTGTCTGTCTGTGTGTCTGTGTGTGTGTGTCTGTCTGTCTGTCTGTGTGTCTTTTTTTTAATCTTTAAAAAGAATAAATGACTTGGCAGGCGGTTGAGCATTGCTCAGTGGTTGAGCATTGACCTAGGAACCAGGAGGTCACAGTTCGATTCCAGGTCAGGGCACAGGCCCGGGTTGTGGGCTCCATCCCCAGGTGGGGGCATGCAGGAGGCAGCCGATCCATGATTCTCTCTCATCGTTGATGTTTCTCTCTCTCTCCCTCTCCCTTCCTCTCTGGAAAAAAAAAAAGAAGAAGAATATATCATCCCAGTCGCTTATCAGCCAGGAAGGCCAGAGCTGATGGCAACCGCAGCCAGAACAAAGCACAGCTGCGTGGACCCCTTGGTTTTCCTCAGAACCAGGTACAGGTGGGCCCCGGGGAAGACACAGCACCTTAGAGAAAGGCACTGACAAAGGCTGCAAAGGGCCTCCCTAGCTCACTGCGCGGGCACAGGCCTGTGGAGCCCTTCCCTCCTCGCCTCTAACGCTCCTGACAACAGCGGGGACCCCGGAGGGAGGGGACCCAGCCCACCCCACCCCACGGGGCACCGAGGAAACGGCCGGAGACACAATCAGATGGCATTCTGCCGCCCCGGGCCCCTCACGGCTCAGAGGGGAGCTTGGAGGCAGTTCTAGAAACACTAGCTCTAAACTAATTCCAAAACGTCACCCTCAGTGACGAGATCACACCACCTGTGGTCACCTGAAACATTTGGCGGAGAACACACAGATTTACCCGAAAACAAAACTACGGGAGAAAGGGGAGTGCCCACACTACCGTCCTCCAAGCAATACAGCGGGTCCTTCCCGCCTCCCCTCCACTCCCCCCCGCCCCCCAGGCAGCACTGTGCTGCCCTCGCTGCCTCCGGGCCCGCCTGCCAGCCACCCGGAGCCTGGGGACAGGTGCACCCGGACCAGCTGTCCACGCCGACCCAGACAAGGCGCCTGGGCACAGCGACCCTCTCTGACCGCGGAGCAGGCGACGCTCAGGGCTCACAGTGCCAAACGCAAAATGAGTGGGCACCGGCCCGGGCAGGTGTGCGGGCTTGCAGGGGAGGCTCAGGGCCCGGCTGCCGCCTCCCTGGAAACGAGCTACGTCTCATCTGGTGGTCCCCACACTGTCACAGCCAGCCAGCAGGAAGTGTCCAACGCAGGAAGGAGGTGGGTGATGGGGGATGAAAATGGATGGCAAGGGCCCCGGCCAGTGTGCTCAGTGGTTAGAGCGTCGGCCGGCAGATGGGAGGGTCTGGGGCTCGATTCGGGTCAAGGGCGTGCCCCTCGGCTTCAGGCGCCATCCCCGGCCCCCCAGTTGGGCGTGTGTGGGAGGCAACCAATCGATGTGTCTCTCTCACATCGATGTTTCTCTCTCGCTGTCCCTCCCCCTCCCTTCCACTCTCTCTCCCTCTTAAAAAAAAAAATCAACGGGAAAGATATCCTGGGGTCAGGATTACCAAACACAACAACAAGGAACCGATGGCATCAGCGGGGAAAGTGAAACCTCTCCCAGTGGCCTCGGAGAGAGCCGCTTCTGTCTGTGGCTCCGCTTAGCAAAGAGCCGGGACCTGCCGTGGGGCGACCAGCATGGACAGGGTCACACAGCTCGGCCAGCGGGGGCGGCCTCAGCTCCGAGGAAAACCCGCCCAGGAGTCAGGTGCTCGCACGCGGGGCCCACAGAGCAGCGCCGGCCCCACTCGATGCCGGGGACTCACCGCAGCCATTTCCATTGACTCATCCTGAGTCACTCACGGTGGCCAAGGGGAAAAACCAGGTACAGATCTGTGTCACCCGCAGCCCGGAGGGTGCTGGGAATTTCTCACGGGGCATGACCTGCGGGCAGAAGCCCGGCGACCGGTGGGGTCCCAAGACCCTGTTGCTAAGGACCCAGATTTCCTGGTGCACGAGGTCCCCGACGGGCGGGGTGGAAGGAGTGAGGTGCGCTCGGCAGGGCGTAAGCATGAGCATCATTATCAACGTGAGCATCCAACGTTGCCCAGGCCCCCGAGTCCCGCCTCCATTTCTACGGGCAGAGGCAGGGTGTCCGGAGGGAAGGGACCCTCGGGGCCGCATCACATGCCTGTGTTATCTTGGACAAGATTTCCAGGCCACTTTATGTTGTGTAAATTCCAGATAATCTTTACCTCACAGAGCGGGTGTGAAGTTTGTTTTGAAAGACGAAGTACAGCCCTAACCGGTTTGGCTCAGTGGATAGAGCGTCAGCCTGTGGACTCAAGGGTCCCAGGTTCGATTCCGGTCAAGGGCATGTACCTGGGTTGCGGGCACGTCCCCAGTGGGAGGTGTGCAGGGGGCGGCTGATCGATTTCTCTCTCATTGATGTTTCTAACTCTCTATCCCTCTCCCTTCCTCTCTGTAAAAAATCAATAAATTAAAAAAAAAAAAAAGAAAGATGAAGTCATGCCCTGGTCGGTGCGGCTCAGCTGGTTGAGCATCATCCCAGGCACCGAGGGGTCGCCGGTCTGATTCCCAGCCAGGGCATAGGCCCAGGTCGCAGGTTCTACCGATGTTTCCCTCTCTCCCTCCCCCTTCCTCTCTCTCGACAACTACAATCCATAAAAACTTAAAAAATATATATATATATATAAATTATAGTACCTAACACATATCAGTTTCAGCTTTAAGATTCCAAATACTTGTTAAATTAAATATATGGCCTCAAGTTTAACCTAAATTGATTATTGAAATAGCAACTGGAATTGCAAGTTATAAATGGGTGGTGAAAAGTCATTTAAAAAGTCCTAATCTTTTCCTTCTTAAAAAACAAACTGATTTTAGAGAGAGAGGAAGAGAGAGGAATTGTTGTTCCACTTAGCTACGCATTCCTCGGTGGATTCTTGTATGTGGCCTGACCGGGGATCAAACCCACAGCCTTGGCGTATCAGGATGATGCTCTAACCAACGGAGCCACACCCGCCAGGGCCTAGAAGCCTCATCTTTAGCAACCTCCGCTCTCATTCATTCTTCCTGTGACTGAGCGTCAGGTGCCAGGCACCATGACCTTGGGGGGCGTTCGGAGAACAGACCAGACACGGCCGCTTTCTTCATGGAACTCGGAGTCTATAGTTCACGTTTCACATCGAAGCAGTTAATTTAGAATAAGGGTGAATGTTTTCCCAACGCCTAAAAAATGTAGGTGAGATAATCAACAAAAAACCATCATTTTAAAGTGAACAATTCCGTGGTGTTTAGGACACAACCACCGCTTCTATCTTGTTCCAAAACATTTCCACCCGTTAAGCCGTTTCTCTCCAGAATAAGTTAATTTTAATTACTGATAGTTTCAAATCCACCTACATCAAGCTGTAAGTCTGTCTTCTTTGTGAAAATGGTGCTTTAAAGCTGAGACATCTTGTGAATTCAGAGAAAATGGAAACCCTCCCAAAACTATCAGTTTTTTAAAAATTCGCAGAAGTCAGCTTGTGGTTTCCCTGAGAGCACTGATTCAGAGGTTTTCAAGGGCAGGAGGGCACCCCAGGGTGTTAGGGAAACCCTGGGAGCGTGTTGGGCTGTCACATGATGGGAGCAGAGGGGGGGCATTCTGGCCACAGTGGGAGGGGCCAGATATGCAAATCGCCCTGTCTTGGATACACACACAGCTCCGAGCCCCAACAGCCCCTCTGAGAGATGCACTACTACTCCAAATAGGTTTTAAGGGACGTGTCATAATTGCGCTGGCTGGTGTGGCTCAATGGATAGAGCACCGGCCTGTGGACTGAAGGGTCCCAGGTTCGGTTCTGGTAAACTGCACATGTCCAGGTTGCGGGCTTGATCCCCAGTAAGGGGGTGTGCAGGAGGCAGCCGATCAATCATACTCTCTCATCATTGATGTTTCTATCTCTCTCCCCGTCTCCCTTCCTCTCTGAAATCAATAACACACACACACACACACACACACACATACAAAGTGTCGTTATCAACACTTATCCTAGGTTAATTTGCATTTCTTATTCTTTGAACAGCAATCTGGGAAATCTTTCCACATACAGAAAAACGACCAAGGATTAATGTTACTCACAATCGTGACCTACACTTTATATCATCATTTGGCTGCAAACATTGTGACAATGAGGAACTGGTGCTGGCGGGCTGTGACTGCAGCGCACTTACACTTTCCTCAGATAACGCGGCGGCTGTGGCCATTCGCTGGGCTTCCCCGGAGGAACTGCCGACAGCACAGCAAAGGCCAGCAAACACACTGTTTGGAATCAGACACGTTCATGCATCTTTTTACTGCCTCTCCTCAAGCTGTGAGTGCGAGGCTGGCTCTTTCTTTCTTCTTTCCTTTTTTTTTTTTTTTTTTGACAGCAAAGGACAGAATCAATAATTCATTCAAAAAAAAATAAAAAGAATCCTCTTACTTTAAAAAATAGATACTAAAATAATTGTGGATGAAATGACACATGTGAGCCTGGCAGGGTTGCTCAGTGGTTGAGCGTCGACCTATGAACCAGGAGGTCACGGTTCGATTCCCAGTCAGGGCACAGGCCCGGGTTGCAGGCTCCATCCCCAGGTGGGGGCCTGCAGGAGGCAGCCGATCCATGATTCTCTCTCATTATTGATGTTTCTATCTCTCTCTTCCTCTTCCTTCCTCTCTGAAATCAATAAAAATACATTCTTTAAAACACTACTCATTAAAAGTCTCCGCGCTGCTTATCACCGGGCAAAGCGATGTGAAAAGACACCCTTTCCATCATCTCCTGCCCCCGAAATGCAAGGCCCGCAGGTGGACCAAGCGATGGCTCTAGAAGGTGGAACAGCAAGGCTTCCCACCCAGCTGCTCCCTGCAGGGAAGCCCAGACCGACTAGACACACACAGGACCGTCCCCCCAACACACGCAATCCTGGGGTGCTGCTTGGGGTGCTGCTGGGAACCAGTGTGCGCGGCCGCGTGGACTTACGTGATGGCGACGTTGCTCCCGTCGATGACGATGTGCTTCAGGTCCGTCCTCCCCGGCTCGTTCTTCAGCTCCAGCTTGTAGGGCACCTTCAGGGTGTCTCGGAACCTCTGCACCCCCGTCACGGAGGAGTCGATGTGATCGGAGAACCCGGCCGAGAGCCCCAGCGGGGGCAGCGGCGTGGCCGGGAGGGGCTGGCAGTTCGGCCTGGACTGCGGGGAGCCGAGGCAGCCGGCCCGGCTCTCACAGGCCGACTTGAGATGGTTGGGGAGCAGGGCCTCTCCGTGCGGCTGCACCCCATTCTCGGGGAAAACCGGAATCCTGGGCTGGTGACCTGACACTCCCCTCGAAACAAAACTGGGGCTGGAGGGGGCGACGGAGGGGGCAAAGCCATCGATTTCCAGGTCCATGTTCCCGCCGTAGTTGGGGTGCGGCCCCCAGGGCTCCGGCCTCTGCTCCATCGGCCCTGTTTTGTAAGCGTTCATTCTGCAGTTTGAGGTACACGGTTTTGATTCCACTTTGAACGGTAGCGGAGAAAATTTCTTCACCGTATTTTGCTGTGCGTGAGCTTGCACTTTCTTTGGGGTGGAATCCACGGTGAACTCGTTGGTGCTGCTACAAACTCCCTTGTGTTTGGCTCTGCTGGTCTCGGGCGCAGACTCCCGCTCCTCCTGGCTCCGCCGGTTCTCCTTCTCGATTTCCTCCAGCAGCAGCAGGGGCTCGGCGGTCGGCCCGTACTCCCGGATGACCTTCTCCACGATATCCTGCGAGTAGCCCATGGTCTTGAAGAAGTTCACCAGGATGTTGTGCTCCATCTCCTCGGTGGTGTCTTTCCCGTCTGGGCTTAACCCGTCCGGCTCGCCGGGCGCCTCGGACAGGTCGGCGAGGACAGCTGCAGCGGCCGGCTTCGCGTCCGGCGCCGGCTCGGCCCCCTCCACGCTTTCCAGGGAAAACTGCTTCTTGGTGTGCCGCTCCTCGGAGTCGGAGGACCGCCTCTTGTGGCAAGCCCTGCCCCGGCCCGGCTCGTCCTCGGGGGCCAGGCCGTTGACGGGAGGGAAGAGCGCGTCTTGGGCGCTAGAGAACACGGAGTCCATTTGTTTCGTGAGCTCGGAAACGGGGGTCCCGGCCCCGCTTCTCGCCTCCTCCCGCAGAGCCGCCCCGTCCACGCTCAGCCCCGTGGCCGCGCTGGGTGCGCCCGCCGTCGGTTCAGGCTCTCGGACCTCAATGACGTCATCGTCTCCCGCCTCAAACAGGGTGTCCTCCCCCAGCGTGAGCGCCAGCAGCTCCTTCTTCAGGGGCGTGGGCAGGATCAGCAAGTCCATGGTGTAGTTGTCGGCGCGCGCCTCCACCACCTGCCGGAACTCCCTCTTCACCTCCGACTCCTTCTGGCAGCCGGGCAGGCTCTCGCGGCTCTCGAAGAGCTTCACGAACTGCTGGACGTGGCTGCGGGCCATGACCACGGCCTCGGCGCTGCCGCGGATGCCCAGCAGCCCCACGTCCAGCACGCAGAGGTCGGCGCAGGTGTCCTGGATCAGGCTCTTGAGGAACAGGCCCTGCGCGCCCACGAAGATGCAGTGCATGGCCTTGGGGTAGTGCTCGCGCTCCTCCAGCTCCGGCTCGCAGACGCCCTTGATGTACTCCTGCAAGAGAGGAGAGGGTCAGCTCACAGCCGCTCCTCCGCACACCGACGGGCGGCACGGGGCCACAGAGGCCGGGCCGTGCACAAGGGGAAAGCAGGCCCATACCTGGGGACAGGGCGTGATTCAAACAAAGGGTTTAAAGTAAACAACCAATAGTAACTATGTATGGTATCAAGGGGACTGAAAGTATCGGATGGGGGTCACTTTGTAAAATATATGCTGAGCACCTGAAGCTAATACAAAATCACAAATGTCAACGGTAATTGAAAAATAAAAATTTTTTTAAATATCCAAAAAACAAACAAAATAATAATGAAAACAAATGTTAGACACAGACAGCGCACGTATAATGTTCTCCTGGTGTCCTCTCCACCCCACTTTGGCCACTCCAGCATAAACTGAGGCAACAGCCCGGCCGCGTGGCTCAGTGGTTGAGCGTCGACCTAGGAACCAGGAGGTCAGGGTTCAATTCCTGGTCAGGGCACAGGCCCGGGTTGCGGGCTCCATCCCCAGTAGGGGGTGTGCAGGAGGCAGCCAATCCAGGATTCTCTCTCATCATTGATGTTTCTCTCTCTTACTCCCTCTCCCTTCCTCTCTGAAACCAATAAAAATATATATTTTTTAAAAGAAATAGCAGATTGTTTAATATTTAGGTAAGCATCTGAACAAGAAGCTAAAACCAGTAAAGTGTAGTTGCCCCTAGAGGTTGGGGGGCAGCAGCGAAACTGCTGCTCCGACTACAGAAACCCGGGAGCCACCTGCCGCTCGCTTGCACCCGGGGACCACCTTCTAATTTTAACAAGAAGTGAGCGAGGAGACCACGGCATTCCCGATGCCGCCGCGGTGACAGCTGGGCCCCGACCTCAAGTTCTGCCCATTCTTGTTTGAGGTGAGGAACCCCGGCTGCTATGAAATACCGGGGGATGCATCTCTGAGACAATTATTTTCTACTATTTCTGTTGCTTTTCTGGATGAGTGTCATTGAAGAGTATTCTGCAAGAAGATCTGTCCAAAGACTAGTACATCCGTAGCTAATTAACTATACAGTCTAGGACACCCTCGATCCTACACAACCACAGAAAACGTCACATTAAACTGGATGCTGAGGCAGACAGGTAACTGCACAGATGAGTGGAAAACCCCGACTTTGAGTTTTAAAAAAAAAGACTTTATTTTTTAAAGCAGCTTTAGGTTCAGGGCAGAACTGAGCAGGTACAGAGATTTCCCACATGATCATCGCAGAAGTCCCCGTTTCTGTCACCTTAAGTCAATGTTCTACCTTTGAACCCACAGAAAATACCCTGAAACCGTCGATCGGATCTGTTATTGACAAACACTTTACGTGGCTTCTACAGTCCTTTCCAGCAAGTGATGCTCTCTGGGATGCATCCCGATACATACTATTTAGATTATTGTCTTTCGGAGAAAAAATAGTCAAGTTAATGCTGGATCCCTAAGAGCCATGGCTGTGGGGGGCAGGCACAGGGGGGCTGGCAGAGAAACCCATGCAGCGGAGCTGTCTGGCGTCGCCCCCGGCAACCAAGACCGTGGCTGCAATGCCAGCTGCAGAGTTGTTGTGTCTGTCTGTGTGTGTGTGTGTGTGTGTGTGTGTGTGTGTGTTTAATACATTTTTATTGACTTTGTTTTTAGAGAGAGGAGGGGAGAGAGACAGAAACATCAGTGAGAGAGGGACACCACTGATTGGCTGCCTGCTGCATGGCCCCGACTGGGGATCGAGCCTGCAAACGAGGTACGTGCCCTCGACCTGAACCGAACCTGGGGCCCTGAAGTCTGCAGGCTGGCGCTCTAACCACTGAGCACACCGGCCAGGGCCAACCGACTTAGTTTGTTTTTTTTTAAAGATACTTTTATTATTTCAGAGAGGAAGGGAGAGGGAGAGATAGAAACATCAATGATGAGAGAGAATCATTGATCGGCTGCCTCCTGCACGCCCCCCACTGGGGATCGAGCATGCAACCTGGGCATGTGCCCTGACTGGAATTGAGCCTGGGACCCCTCAGTCCGCAGGCTGACGCTCTATCCACTGAGCCACACCAGCTAGGGCGAACAGCATAGTTTTGAGGAGTTGTATGTGTGCGTGCACGCGCGCATGCCCCAAAAGACATGAGTAATTTGTCCCTTCAGAATTACTCAATTTTTTTCATTAATAATTGACTCTTGAGAATTACTAAGTAACAACAATTGATTTTTATACTCAAGTTCAGAGGTGAGCAATAAAGTATACAGTATTATTCCAATCTAGGAGACGTCTGGCCGTCACGTGGATGGATGAGAAAGATTCTGTGGACCCAAATAGCCATCATCTGCATTTGGCTGCATTTGCTATCTGAACATTTGAATGTTAGTCAAAAACTGTCTCCCCATCCTGCAATATTCATATCGTGTTTTAAAAAACCTTTATTGTTGCCCTAACCGGTTTGGCTCAGTGGATAGAGCATTGGCCTGCGGACTGAAGGGTCCCGGGTTCGGTTCCAGTCAAAGGCATGTACCTTGGTTGCGGGCACATCCCCAGTTGGGGGTGTGCAGGAGGCAGCTGATCGATGTTTCTCTCTGATCGATGTTTCTAACTCTCTGTCCCTCTCCCTTCCTCTCTGTAAAAATCAATAAAATATATTAAATAAATAAAAAATAAAAATCCTTATTGTTGAAAGTGTTACATATGCCCCCTTCCCCCACTGACCTCTTCTAGCCCTCCCACCCTCCACCCAGGCTCTCACCGCCCTACTATCTGTGTCCATGGGTTATTGTTGTTTTTTAAATTGATTTTAGAAAGAGAAAGGGAGGGAGGGAGGGAGAGAGAGAAACATCAATGTGAGAGAAACATTGATCGGTTGCCTCCCATCAGGGACTGAACCCGAAACCTGGGCATGTGCCCCGGCCGGGAGCGGAGCCCACCACCGTTCCCTGTATGAGATGATGCTCCACCCACTGAGCCACACCAGCCAGGGCTTCCTGTTGTTTACATTACTCAGGCGTTTAAGAAAAAAGGGGGGGGGGCATATAACACATATCACAGCCTCC
>NW_005876640.1:0-9667 GCF_000147115.1 Myotis lucifugus | reverse complement strand
GAGTCTGCTTTTTCTAGCATGCTTGATTTAGGAGAGAACAAAGGGCTATATAACATAATAAGAAGGTCAGATTTTCAAATGGGATAGTAATATTATCTAGTTGAAGTTCTGCATTATTTAAGAAGCACTGCCTTTTAAAGTTTTTCATCACTAACATATTCATTTAAAATATAAACCAAAAAATGTTACTAAGGGACTATGATTTTATGAAAGAGAATGCCACTGTTGATTTATGATAGCATTTCCAAAAAGGGCTTTGTGCTTCTCACATAAAATTGGGACTGTGTACATTTAACCTGTCTGAATTTTTAAAAGATACTGGTGTTTGAAAATGTAGCCTATATATATTCCCAATATTCTTTAAAGAATGGAGATAAAGACTGTTTTCTTTGCTTTTCTGTTCTATTTAAAATTTAACTTTTACAGCCAACCATGGACAGAAAGTGATAACCTACTCTGTCCGGGCGTGAACTTTATTGAGATGGAGATGTAGCATTTGTTGAATGAGCAAACCAGGAAGTTAAAAGACAGGTAAAATGTCTGAGTTACCAATTTTTTTATTTGTAGGCAAGAATATCAAATTATCTTAATATGATAAATTATGCTTTATCGTTCTGAAACCTCAGGAGACAGATTGCTCATATCATTGTGGATCTTTCCAGTAAGAAAGATACTAAAAGTTTTGTGTACACTAATACAAATTAGCTAAAACAAATAGTATGTTTTGGAGAAAGTTAAAACTAGTTTTAGATTAAGGATGAGAAACTTGAGTGTGTTTTTTTTTTTTTAAGATAGAGCATGTGTGTTTTATACCTTGTTTAAATGTTCACAGCTTTTCTCATAAAAGTGCCAGACATTGTTTTTGTGCTTTTAATGGATTTTTATTTATACGCATTATTTTTTTAATATTTACTTTGAAGTGGAATGTTCATTAATGTGAATTGTATTTATTTTTATACTTTAATTTTCATTAGTTTTGCTTCTAGGAAAAAGACAAAATAAACTTTTCTTAAAGGAAATCTAGTTTGATCTTTTTTATTTACCAGGGAAAGGACTATTAAGGGATAGATGTTAAAAAGTATCGGGTCAAAACGTTAATACTGTAATATGGTCATTTTTTACAATTAAAAGTCCCATGAGAAGTATATCCCAGTATTTAATATTAACATATACCAGTGCTTATTCCAGTATTTACTGTTGCATGACTCGGACTTCTCAGAAGACAAAAAGTTCACTAGAGGTGGAAATGTCTTCGCTTACTAAGTTAGAAGCCTGCTAAGGAGCGAATGGGAGCAAATACCGAGGCCGAAGCTCACATAAAAGCTGCTAATTTGTGCAGCTTTGAGTCCAACTCTTGTTCCTGCCTGTCGTATAATGTGAGCCCAGTAAAGTGCTGCTCATTTTCACCTCTTACTGAGATATACTGCATTGGATAATCTGCAAGGCAGTGTGAGAAGAGCCCTCGCTTTTCCCATGGCCACCCTTGAACTCTTGTTCATTTCATATATTGGGAATAATGGATATGACAGAAAACTTATTCACACTGAGCGGAAAGAAAGGGCCCATTCTGGAGATGAAGGTCTTTGTTTTTTGTCAGGTGTCACTGTTCCATGAGCAGCCACAGGCAATCTCTACCCCCTCCCCATGAAAAGTAATAGTTACAAAAAGAAAAGCAAATGGAGTTGGAATGCTTGATCTCTAAGGGACCATAGTAGGCATATGTATATGTAGATTATAAAAATAATTAAAATAAAAACAAAGGAGACTTAGTTGTTGAATATACAGCCAATCAAACTGGAATATGGTGCAGCGGAGTCCCATCCTTGATCAAGTTGTAAACACCTCTGAGGGCAAAAATTGTGTCTAACCAAATTATACTTGAAAATAAATATTGCCTTTCCCTCATTTATTTCTTCTTCCTTTTTGGTCAGTTTCTCCGTGGCTTTCAATTCTTCAGTTCCTTGAGGTGGTTGGCAAAGTTGCCATCTGAATGGTGGTTTCCTTCTCAGCGAGTGGTGGGAAAATCCCCTATTCACACTTTGCATAGGTTTTAACATCTGGTTCAGGATGACTTGCACTATCTGTTGAATGCCCACTGGGGTCCTGTGTATCTCTCCAGAGCAAGGATCATGAGGACAGGACAGGGCACCTGTCCTGGGCCAGGACACCAGGGACGCGGAGGAGAACAGAAATCTGCCAGTTCCCAAGCTCATGTGTGCATGGAGACTTAGTCACCCCGAAGCCAGACATGACTGAAACACTGAAGACTTGGTTTGTGACCAATCTGTCATGGAATGGGAGACACCTGGGAGTCCTGGTTAACGGAAAGGCCCAGAGTCCCGTCAGCGGAGCACAACCTGGAGACAGACTATTGCCACATTTTTAGCCCCAATTTTATTTTATTATTTTTTAAAAATATATTTTTTTTTATTGATTTTTACAGAGAGGAAAGGAGAGGGATAGAGAGTTAGAAACATTGATGAGAGAGAAACATCAATCAGCCGCCTCCTGCACACCCCCTACTGGATATGTGCCCTCAACCAAGGTACATGCCCTTGACCGGAATCGAACCTGGGACCCTTAAGTCCGCAGGCCGATGCTCTATCCACTGAGCCAAACCAGCCAGGGCAAGCCCCAATTTTAGATCATATTGTGGGATAGGGAACCCTCCACCCAGGGAAATGTTGAGGTGGTGTGGATGGATGAGCCATGGTCCAACAGGCCTGGGGAGCCCCAAAGCCCTAAGCCTGCTGGAGGGTTGCATACTGCTCATCTGTATGGAGTGTGGTTCAGGGTAGCCAGAAGCAGAGGGGCCAAATCATAGGTACACATTCACTTGGGACAGAAGGCATGTGCCTAAATCTCAGTCCCTGTCTATCACTGTCACTTATTCCCACTGAAGACACAACAGGGTGTAACTCCAAAGTCTTGCCATGGAGAGGTGAAGAGGGACCCACTGTGGAATCTTCCACTAAGGGGCGCCTTGGAGTCCTGGTTGCTGGGTTGGTCGCAGCTGCTGGAGGCCCGGGCTTGAGAATGAACACATGCAGCTCTGCTCACCTCCTGAGCAAGGGGGATAAGACAGCCTGGCTCCTGGTCCTGCTGCAGGGGCCAGCTCAGGAGAGACCAGCCCACAGTCGGGCTCTTGTGGAAAACCAGGCATCTGGCAATGTTCCTACCTACACAAGCATAAAGGATGCTATTGAACAGGAAGACAAATATTGTGAGAACTGTGAACCTTAATTGGTGAGACCGGACAATCTGCAACAGGAGACATCTAAGAGTCGTAAGTCCAGGATGGGACAGGGACGCCATCAGCACAATCATTTGGGGACTGACTGTTGCACCTGTGAAGCCCCAGTATCTTTTCATATTTTAAGGGGAACCCCTCCATCAAAGACAATACCCAAAAGGTTTGAATGAGCTATGGCCCACAAGCCTGAAGGGCTTCAGGTGCCCAAAGCCTGCTGCAGACATGCCCACTATGCATGTGCATGCTGCGCGGTTCAGGGTGACCAGAGATAAGGAAGAGTTCAAGGGTAAAGAGGAGCCTTTTACTGGTGTGGGTTCATGAAAGATCCAAGGCGTCTCCCTAATTCCAATCCCTATTCTACTTAATGTTGCCTATTACCCCTGAGGAAGATCTTGGGAGTACTCAAAAGTATCCCATGTTGCCCTGGCCAGTGTGTTCAGTGGATAGAGCACCAAAGGATTGTGGGTTTGATTCCCAGCCAAGGGCACATACCTGGGTTGCAGGCTCAATCCCTGGCCTAGTCAGGGCAAGTTTGGGAGGCAGCCAATCAATGAGTTTCTGTCTCTCTGTCTCAAAAATCCATGGAAAATATATCCCGTATGAGGATTAACAACAAAAAACTATCCCATACTGCGGTGGGGCCAGGCTATCCTCCAATGAGAGACATCTGGAAATCCTTGTTGAAAAGCTCACGGTTGAAGGAGGCCTGGAGCAGGAGTTAAGCTGCACATGCCCATTTTGTTCCGCTCCCCGTGACAAAGGGACCTAAGGCCCAGCCTTGGTCTTGTGCCGGGTCCAGGACTAAATGCAGGAGTGGCCAGGTCACTCTCTGGGCTTTTAGGGAGAAACGAGATGCCAATGTCCAATCCTGCACCTGCACAGAGGTTCCTATTCCCCCAGAAGCCAGGTGTCCCTGAAACTCTGAAGCCTTGATTGGTGAGACAGGAATTTCTGAAAACTCCCAGAGTCCTGTCCTGGAGAGGCAGCTTGAGCAATGGCAGGCTGTTTCCACCTCTGTAGCCCCAGCATGTGATTGTATTGCAAGGGGGAACCCCCACCAAGGTCAGGTTGTTCCGAAGGCCAAGGTCCTACAAGCCTAAAGAAACCTGTAGCCCAAGTCCTTCTTAAGGGGTGCCTACTGCATGACACTTAGTTGAGACTATCCAGGGATGAAAATAATTTCAAGGGACATGATTGGTTGTTCACAGTGCAGGATCAGGGGTGCCCACGGTGTCTCAGTAATCCCCATCTCTGTCCTAACTACTGCCAGCTATTCCTCCTGAACAAGACCCGGGGGAACTCAGTCTTGCCAACATTGGTTGGGAGGAGCTGGAGGTTTACCCTCCAATAAGAGACCTGGAAATTCTTGTCAGAAGGGTGGGTCGTGGTTGGTGGAAGCCTGGATCGGGATGGAACTGCGTGCTCTGGCCCTGCACAGTTCTTCAGAGCAAGGGGAGTAAGTCCCAGCTCAGACCCGGAGCCAGTCCAGGACTCAGTCCAGGAGAAGCCAAGCCACTCTTTGCCATCCTGAGAAAAACCAGGCGTGGGCCAAAGTCCAATTCCGCACCTTCTCAGAGGCTCCTATTCAAACAGAGGCCAAATATCTCGGGAAATATTAAGCCTTGGTTGGTGAGACCCAGGAGATCTGGGAGTGGAATGAGAGTCCTTGGTCCTGGAGAGATGCAGGACCCCAGCGACAGCACGGCCAATAGGGGAATGGCCGTCACCATCCTTGCAACACCAGCTTCAGATCATATTGCAGATGATATTGTTCATCCAGAACAATAACCAGGTGGTTTGGAAGGGCTTCCCCGGCCTGGAGAGCCCAGCTGAATTGCTGAATTAATGGGTACTGCCCATCCATGTGTCGTGGCGTCAAACCCTATGTAGATGTTCTTACTCAATTGGTGTCACTTTCCTGCACTGACATAATGCTGTTCCAAATGCAGCTGACAAGAGCGTTCTTAGAGACATCTCTTTAGAAAGTGTTCTAATTCACTTCACTACATGCCTTAGGGCTGTGGTCGGCAAACTGCGGCTCACGAGCCACATGCGGCTCTTTGGCCCCTTGAGTGTGGCTCTTCCTAAGCCTTAGGAGGACCCTAATTAAGTTAATAACAATGTACCTACCTATATAGTTTAAGTTTAAAAAATTTGGCTCTCAAAAGAAATTTCAATCGTTAAACTGTTGATATTTGGCTCTGTTGACTAATGAGTTTGCCAACCACTGCCTTAGGATGTGGAGACACTTCCATTCAGCGACAGCACAGACCTGAATGCAGCACGCAGGTTGTGTTCTTAGAAATATCTTTATTGTAAGTGTTTTTAAAACTTCAGTACATGCATTACACAATGGGGACCACCTCGGTTCACTGATATGACACTGGTGACCACATAGGTTTTAGGTAGTGATTTTAGAAACATCTTTATTTCAACTGTTCTGACACCTTTTACTCTATACATTAAACTATGGAGATCAATACCAACCACTGAGACAACACTGGCATGATGGTAGATTCCAAAGTGTCATTCTTAGAAACCTGTTTATTACATGTGTTCTTAAAACTTCATACATGGGTTAAAGAATGGATCACTTTTACCTTCTGATATAACACAGGTCTGAAGGTAGCTTACAACTAATGTTCCTAGGGACATCCTCAGTATCAGCATTCTTACACACTTCACTACATACATTTCAGAATGGGGACCACCTCCATGTAGTGATGTAACACTGTTCTGAATGCGGCTTCCAAGCAATGTTCTAGAAATATATTTATTACAATGGATCTTAAGCACTTCAGTGAATTTATTAAAGCATGGACGTCACATCCGCTCAATGATATAACACTGTTCTCAACAGCTTGTAAGTTGCATTCCAGAGGGAATTACTCTATTCAGTAATATAGTAGTTGCCACAACACACCTTGCAAGCAGCATTCTTAGAAATGTTCTAGTTATAAGTGTTGTACACTTCAACATGCATTACAGAATCAGGATTACTTATATTCACTGACATAACACTTGTGAATACAGCTTGCAAGTAGCGTTCTTAGAAACATCTTTATTAGAGTGTTCTTGATATAACATTCACTGATATAACTAAATTTTAACATATAAAATTTAAAATTTATATTTCTAGTGTTTTTAGAAACATATGTATTGGAAGAGATCGTAATTACTTCACTATATTCATTACAGACTGAGTGTCACCTTAGCCTGGCCAGTGTGGCTCAGTGGTTGTGCATCATCCTATGAACCAGAAGGTCACAGTTCGATTTATGGTCAGGGCACATATCCGGGTTGTGAGCTCGACCCCCAGAGAGGAGCATGCAGAAGGCAGCGATCAATGATTCTCTCTCATCATTGATGTTTCTATCTCTCTCCCTCTCCCTTCCTCTCTGAAATCAATAAAAATTTAAAAAATGTTTTTTTAATTTTATAAAAAAGAATGTCACTTTCATTCTGAACTAGAACAGTGTTCTTAAACTGCTTGCATGTAGCGTTCTTAGAAATATCTTCATAACTAGTATTCTTTATACGTTTAAAAACCTTTATGAATTTCAGAATGTGCGTTGTTTTCATTTACTGAAATAACAGTAGTCAAAATGCAGCTTGCAAGTTGCATTATTAGAAAGAATGTTCTTGCCCTGACCGGTTTGGCTCAGTGGATAGAGCGTCAGCCTTTGGACTGAAGGGTCCCGGGTTCGATTCCGGTCAAGGGCATGTACCTGGGTTGCGGGCACATCCCCAGTAGGAGATGTGCAGGAGGCAGCTGGTCAATGTTTCTCTCTCATCGATGTTTCTGATTCTCTATCTCTCTCCCTTCCGCTCTGTAAAAAATCAATAAAATATATATTTTTTTAAAAAACAAGAAAGAATGTTCTTAAGCATTTTTCTACATGCATTACAGGAAGGGGATCATTTTTACTCACCTGTATATATAACACTGGCTTGAGTAAAGCTTGAAAGCAGCAATTTACAAATATCTCTATTAGAATTGTTTGTAATAACATCACTACCTTCATAACACAATGGTGATCACTTTCACTCACTGATGAACTGGTTTGAATTCAGCTTACAATGGGCATTCTTAGCAACATCTTCTTTAGACGTATTCTTTATCACCACCACACTCATTACAAAGTGTATTTCCATGACTGATATAAGACTCCTTTGATTGCAGCTTGCAAATAGTGTTCTTAGAAATTCGTTAAGAATTCACTACATGCATTGCAGAATGTACATCACCTCCATTCCCTGAAGTAACATCATTCAAAACGCAGCTTGCAAGGAGCTTTGTTTGATACACGCTTGTTTCAAATGTCCCTCCCAATCACTGAAATACATTGTGCACAGCAGAGCTGGCAAGTACTTTTTAGGGAAATCTAACTACATGTGTTCTTAAACACATTAATACATGTGTTAAAGAATGTGTGTCACTTCTAGCTCACAAGTGTGTTTTCAGAAACATGTTAATTACAAGTGTTCATAACACTACACTATATGTACTATAGAATTGGTATGACTTTCATGCTGAAAGGAAATTTTGGAAATTACAAAGCATTATCTTATTTCTAATCCTTTGATAACTTTTGTTTTAACATATAAGGCATAATATTGTCAGCAAAATATTACTCACGGTTTCCCATTGTTCTCTGGCTCTCTCTAACTTCTGAATATTAGTTTTATAAGAACTGACATCAAAGTATAGCAGTTCTAATAAAAAACTTAATCTTTTATTATAATAAAAACTATCAAGAAATCACTCAGTAGATTTTGATAAGGAAAATGCTGAGGATATAGCAGTTAAAAGGTGCCTGCTTTTAAGAGTTGGAGGAAAATTTATTAACCAGCATATAATAAACAGACAAATTTTAAGAATTAGTAGAACTTCAATCAGGTAAGTGCTATGAAGATAATCTCCCAAAGAGACAGGACTCTACAACAGAGAATGGTGAGAGAGGACTATTTCTTACGATCTTTGTCCTTTTTTATATTGGCGCAACCCTGAGTCTGTGATATTTCAGAGTCAGCCTTCATTTTATAAAAATTCATAATTTCTTCATCCAGTTTTCTTTTCTCCTCCTCAAGTTTTATTGTCTCCTCTTGCTGGATTCTTTTAAGACGCTCAAACTTGTCCTGTAGCTGTGAAACAAAGATGCATTTGTGACTCAAAGCGCATGTGTGGGTATCCCTGGGAACATGCTTGACTTCTTTCCTGGTTATCAAACATATATTAATCATCAAAGTAGAGTTTGATCTTAATAACAATCTCAAAACTTTGTTTAAAATAAACATTCACATATTTAAAAAATTCATCAGTTAAAAAGTGTCTCCCCATTGAACCAAATGTAATAAAAACTATGGCTTTAAACAACACAGTTTTTTATTTTTTGTAAATATATTTTTATTGATTTCAGAGAGGAAGAGAGAGACAGAAACATCAATGATGAGAGAGAATCATTGAGACCGTCACCCAGGCATGTGCCCTTGACCGGAATTGGACCTGGGACCCTTCAGTCCGCAGGCCAACACTCTATCCACTGAGCAAAACTGGCTAGGGCAACACTCAGTTTTTTAAATACTTGTTTTTCCAAATGATATCTATTTTCTCACTCTACACTTCCCCATAAATCTCTTCAAATAAAATTTGATAAATCCATGCTCATTAAAAATATACACATTGAAATATAGTAGGAATGATGAAACAATTGTTAAGACTTTAAATGATATAGACCTTTTCTTCTTAAGTGAAATTAGCATAATTATAGAAAAAAAATTCCAAACACCTCATTCAGTTACTTTTTATTTACTTGTGAGGTTGTATTTAATCTGTGGGATTTAAAATAAATATAATCAGCCATATGAAAGAGTCCATTAGAGTTGGGCCTAGATCTTAACACAACTTCATTCAACAATGTAAGGATTGCTTGTATGCATCAGAGAAGGTATGGCTTATATCTACACTAATAAAAGAGAAACATGGTAATTAGCGTACGACCGCTACCCTT
The DNA here is from genome assembly GCF_000147115.1 of Myotis lucifugus. Lineage (NCBI taxonomy): Eukaryota > Metazoa > Chordata > Mammalia > Chiroptera > Vespertilionidae > Myotis > Myotis lucifugus. The sequence continues at coordinate 403 of NW_005876640.1, read as the reverse complement.
TTCATTGGCTAATCAGTGAGTATATGCAAATTAACTGACAACCAAGATGGCGGCCGGCAGCCATGCACTGAAGCGAGCAGGCTTGCTTGCTCCAGTGACTGCGGACTCCAACGTTCCCCGCCTCACTTGCCGGCCTCTCAGCTGCAACTCTAAGCAACTATGTACTATGTTGCAAATAAGAAGCTAAACAAAACCCCAGAAAACAGCCGGACTGAAAGACAGCCGGACCGCAACATTGTATCGATGTTTTCAGCAGCGAGGCCTCAGAGCTAAAGTTGGCCCAGAATAAAAAAAAAAAAAGAAAACAAGGAGCAGTTGGAAGCTTCAGTCACTCGCCAGCCGGAAAACAGCCCTCAGCCCCTCACCCAGACTGGCCAGGCACCCCAGTGGGGACCCCCACCCT